>NC_052079.1:34017475-34191640 GCF_015852505.1 Tachyglossus aculeatus | reverse complement strand
CTAGGTCAGCTGGAAAGTGACCCAGGGATCAATCACAACAAGAATCACTAAGTTCGAAAGGAGCACGGCATGAAGCAACTTTAAGCAAAAAATACTGCTCCCATTTTTTTTTCATTTTTTTTTAACGTGCTTCTCTTTTAACTTGCTTTAGACACATGAGTATTCACATGATTGGAAAGAATAATGTTTGGTCTTCCTAGCGGAAAGGGCATGGCCTTTGAGCCATTGAGCCATGTTGCTTCTCTTTCTTCTTCTTTTGTCATGATAATGTAATCGACTATCTTAAAAGACAAGGGTGCTAGAAACTCCGGGATTCATAGTGACCAGTGGTATTTTTAGCTCAACAAACGGTTTTTGGTTTTAATAAAATTGGGAAACTTTGGGATCATTTTCCATTCTGGTACATTTGTAAACCTCACACAAATGATCAACATAAGAAAAGTAGGGAAATGAATAATGAAATGATTAAAATGAAAAACATGTGAAATAAAGCAAACTCTAATACTTAAATGCCCAGTTCACATAATACTTGAACCAACCACAGGGACATTAATGAGCCCTGGATAAAATATCAACACGAGAAAATTAATCACTGTGATGTGAGGAGAATGAATAATAAAATTAATTGTGTGTATAGGGGGAGAGAGAGGGAAGATTTGGCAGGACTAATTGAACAAAATGCACCTGAGATAAAAAAGAAACCCTAACAGAGAAAAGACAAATCAGCTGCTTGAATTCTTTCATTTTAAAATTTATTTCAGTTGAAATGCAAATAGTTATTGGCACCTCTCCCATCTTCCCTCTTAGGCAGGGTCCTTCTCTGATCCCATTATCCTAGGATTTAGCACAGTGCTTGCTGAGTAGTAAATAATGAATGCCACCATCAAAACGGTGCCTCTTTTAATACGGCAAGGGAAAGCACTTCTACTTTGGTGATGTAAAACCAGTTCAGGCAGAACTCCATATGGGGAAAACTGTTCAACCAAACTGATCACTCCACTAGAAGCTTGCTTTTTCTTTTATGCTGTGGAGTCTCTCCGACTCACAGCATTTGTATGTATTTGTACGTATTTATTACTCTATTTTATTAATGATATATATTTATAATTCTATTTATTTTGATGGTATTGACACCTGTCTACTTGTTTTGTTTCGCTGTTTGTCTCCCCCTTCTAGACTGTGAGCCCGTTGTTGGGTAGGGACTGTCTCTATATGTTGGTGAATTGTACTTTCCAAGCACTTAGTACAGTGCTCTGCACACAGTAAGCGCTCAATAAATACGATTGAATGAATGACTCATAGCAAGTCCAAGGGCACATCTCTCCCCAAAACTCCCAACTCTAAAACTTCCAACTCCCAACTTGTACTTCCCAAGCACTTAGTACAGTGTTCTGCACACAGTAAGCACTCAATAAATACGATTGAATGAATGAATGAACTCTAGGACAGCATAACTGACCTTGGCCAACAAATTGGGCAAAATATTTCCGTTATTAAAATTCTCTGTGATCCGCTTAGACCAGGTTCTCACTTGCCCTATTTTCCTTTCCTTCTAGGCATTTGGATCTGTACTCTCTAACCACTTGATATTCACTCCACAAAGCTCACTCCATGCCCCTAGCAGTAATTTATTTGTCTGAATCCCCTTCTAGACTGTGAACTCCTTGTGGGCAGGAAACACATCTACCTACGCTATTGTATTGTTCTCTCTCAATCAATCAATCAATCAATCGCATTTATTGAGCACTTACTGTGTGCAGAGCACTGTACTAAGCGCTTGGGAAGTACAAGTCGGCAACACATAGAAACGGTCCCTACCCAACAGCAGGCTCACAGTCTAGAAAGGGGAGACAGAGAACAAAACCAACATACTAACAAAATAAAATAGAATAGATATGTGCAAGATAAATAAGAGTAATAAATATGTACAAACATATATACAGTCCCAAGAGACTTAATACAATACTCAACACCAAGTGCTCAATGAATGAATACCATTCATTCATTGATTATTCCTCAAACCTTCTTATCTTAGGTAGGGAGTGTGTCTACCAACTCTGTTGTATTGTACTCTCTCAAGTGCTTAGTCCAGTGCTTTGCACACAGTGAACCCACAATAAATATTACTGATTGATTGCTTCTCATTTTAGATTACATGCTCCTTAAGAGCAGGGTTCTTTTCGATTTAAAATTGACCCTAACAACTTTTTTTAAGTATTTGTTAAGTGCTTACTATGTGCCAGGCAGTGTATTAAGAACTGGGGTAGATAGAAGATAATCAGGTCCCACATGGGGCTTATAGACTGAGCAGGAGTGAGAACAGGTTTTGAATTCCCATTTTGCAGAGGAGGGAACTGAGGCATGGAGAAGTTAAGTGATTTGCCCAAGGAAACACAGCAGGCTCTGGATTAGAACTCATGTTCTTTGACTCTCAAGCCCATGATTTTTCCACTCGGCCGCACTGTTTGTCAATAATAATAATAATAATGATGATGATGGCATTTGTTAAGTGCTTACTATGTGCAAAGCACTGTTCTAAGCACTGGGGAGGATACAAGGACGGTCAGGTTGTCCCGCGTCGGGCTCACAGTCTTAATCCCCATTTTTCAGATGAGGTAATTGAGGCATAGAGAAGTTATGGTATTGACACTTGTCTACTGGTTTTGTTCTGTTATCTGTCTCCCCATTCTAGACTGCGAGCCCATTGTTGGGTAGGGACCATATCTATATGTTGCCAACTTGTACTTCCCAAGCACTTAGTACAGTGCTCTGCACACAGTAAGGGCTCAGTAAATACGATTGATTGAATGAATGAATGAGTATTCTATGACAGCCTCTGTCCTTGCTTGCTAATAATGGTGAGGAGATTAACTGAAAATGAAATAAACATAAGTTTAAGTGTAGTTAGTTGTCTTATGCCAGCCTGCTCTCCTACCTAGAAGGCATTGAGGAGAATCAGGCTCAACAGGTTTTACATTTTTCCTCAGAAATCAGCCCTTGAAAAAAAATTCAGTTGCTTTTCAGGCTTGAACAGGAACTTTACAAATTAATGATCATTTCTAAACTTGATTCTCGAAGACTAATTTTATTATTTTTACATTTGCCTTTTAAAGAAATTGAAAACGACAAACACCTAAACCCAAAGAACGAAACTGCAATTTCTAACAGTATTGGGTATGAGTTTAGGCATTCTGTTTGCAAGGTGTCTTATTTTTTTTTGAGCAATGAAGTTTCTATACATTTAAATAAACCCATCTTCTATTTATGAGCTCCTAATAGAACATGGCTACTGTATTGAGCAGAATTCTTCCTTGCTGTACTTTAAAGCCATGTTTATAGTTTGCAAAGATTCAAGTAGAACACATTCCCCTTAATATTTCTAGTGCATATGGTTCATTAACCCAGCTTGGATTTTTTAATTTGGAGGCTGGTGACTGGAAAAAAAAAATCATACTTTACTCGCGACTATTAACAAAAAATAAAGATGGAAAAGAAACTGGAAACACTGAAAAATAGAAATATCAATCTCCTAAGACCACCATGCACCCAGAAAACAGTTTCATCATCTTCGGAAAGAATCTATTCCTGATGACATCGTTTTTCTTCAAGTAAAATGTTGGTGAGGAGCAGGTGGGGAGCAATTATGAATGGGTGTAAGAAGGTGAGGAAAAACAGGGGCAAAACCTATGAGTTTTAAGAGCTAAGGAACTCAAGCAACAGATATTCATTATTCCCAATGTGAGTTTGCTCTTCAGTTCTTACTAAATCATTTTCACACCAAGGAGTTGATGATCATATTAGAAATGGAGCCATCCGTGCCAAAGAGAAACGCTTTAGAAGTTATGCTCCTTGATTTACTTTTACATGATTAATTGCATGGAGCAGATATGAGCATTTTATTAATTAAACATTTTTATAACTTACAAATTAATTTTAAGATGAAAGCATCTTTTCCAAATGACTGGCTCCCGTAAAACATTTTAATCTCCTCACTGATATTATTTAGCTGCTAAAAATCTTAATTATTAATCTGGTATTACCATTGCAAAGCTTGAGCTATTTACCATTATTGAATAAAGCTATAGGAATATATTAATTTAAATGTTGTAGCTGTAAGTATGTACATGGCTTCTCCTCGTGGAGAAATGATTTTAGAGATTTCCAGAAGCAGCTTTCTTAATTAAGAAAAGTAACAAATAAAGGATATGTTCATTTTGGGTTCAACATGTGCAGTTATTAATCAGTCTATCCATCAATAACAGTTAGAGAACACTTGCGTTCAGAGCACTGTTCTAAATGCTTCATTTGTTCATTCAGTCTTTTTTATTGAGAGCTTACTGTGTGCAAAGTACTAAGCGCTTGGGAGAGTACATTATAACAACAGACACGTTCCCTGCTGACAACAAGCTTACAGTCTTGGGGGGTGACAGGCATTAATATGAAAAAAATGCTTGGGAGAGTACAGTACAGTTGATAGACACAATCCCTGCCTCTGAAGAGCTTGCAGCATAGTGGATATTCTGCCTTGGTTTGAAATGATAGCATAACACAAATCTCAATTTTGAATGTCTGTGAATGTTTTCACTTGATGGTTCAGTGCGAGACCCTTTGGAAATCAAACCAAAACACACATAAAGTTTTCTCACCAGGTGGATAAAAGTGGACTCCCCTCTAAGAAGCAAATTTTTCCAACGGTACTGTTGTTCTGGAAACCTGGCCCTCCCCCAGCTCTGGCCTTAGCCTGTCCAGTGCCCTGATGTGAAGGATAAAGATCTGCTCTCCATGTTACACATACTGCTAAGCATGTTTCGCTGCACAACGTGGTTGTATAGTAGTAGTGATAGTATTTGTTAAACACATACTACGTGCAGGCGCTGTACTAAGCTCTGGGAGAGAATGCACAGGTGGGAATTATTCATTCATTCAATCATATTTATTGAGCACTTACTGTGTGC
Organism: Tachyglossus aculeatus; assembly: GCF_015852505.1. Classification (NCBI taxonomy): domain Eukaryota; kingdom Metazoa; phylum Chordata; class Mammalia; order Monotremata; family Tachyglossidae; genus Tachyglossus; species Tachyglossus aculeatus. The sequence continues at coordinate 34,186,685 of NC_052079.1, read as the reverse complement.
AAAGCACTGTACTAAGCACTTGGGAGAGTACAATATAACAGTAAACACGATCCCTGCTCACAATAACCTTATAATCTAGAGGGTCCAGAACTAGACACGGTCTCTGTCGGGAGAAGGTACTGGGGACAGGGACATCAGGAATGGTGAAATATTAAAACCCAACAGAAACAAATATGGGAAATAAGCTCAGAACTTCTGCAGGGATGTAAGAGTCTTTGAAGGGAGGAGAACAGGTATCTCCATTTTACGGTTGAGGAAACGGAGGCACAGAGAAGTTAAGTAGCTTGCCCAAGGTCACACAGCAAGCAATGGGCAGAACTGGGATTAGTATCTAGATCCTACTTACTCCCAGGCCAGGCTGTCTCCACTTAGCCGTGCTGCTATTGATATTTAATAGCTGCATCCCCTATTCATTCATAAGCCCGTTTTTGGGTAGGGACCATCTCTATATGTTGCCAACTTGTACTTCCCAAGCGCTTAATACAGTGCTCTGCACTCAGTAAGCACTCAATACAGTTGAATGAATGAATTCATATTCATTCTGTTATTCTGTTATTTTTCATACTGTTATGGAAGCAGCGTGGCTCAGTGGAAAGAGCCTGGGCTTTGGAGTCAGAGCTCATGGGTTCCAATCCCGGCTCTGCCACTTGTCAGCTGTGTGACTTTGGGCAAGTCACTTAGCTTCTCTGGGCCTCAGTTACCTCATCTGTAAAATGGGGATAAGACTGTGAGCCCCATGTGGGACAACCTGATCACCTTGTAACCTCCCAGCACTTAGAACAGTGCTTTGCACATAGTAAGTGCTTAATAAATGCCATTATTATTATATTTATTAAGCATTTACAGAGCACTGTACTAAGCACTTGGGAAAGTACAATGCAACAATAAACAATGACATTCTCTGCCCACAATCTATATGTCTGTCTCCCCCTCTAGACAGCAAATTCCTTGCATCCACTGACTCTATTGTATTGTACTCTCCCAAGCACTTAGTACAATGTTCTGCAGCACCCTCTCTGTTCCTATCAAGCTCACCCACTCACTGCCCCTATTCCCACCTCTCCTGCTTCTATTCCATTGCTTACTCCCTCCCCCACCACATCCAAGAGCCTGGTGGGACAACTTGATCACCTTGTAACCTCCCCAGCACTTAGAACAGTGCTTTGCACATAATAAGCCCTTAACAAATGCCATTATTATTATTATTATTTTATTATTATAGCCCACCCCATCGTCAGAGCTCTTCTCAGATCGTATCTTCTTCAGGTTTTACCCGATTAATTTCTAAACACCTCACCTTATATCTTCCCAAAGGCCATTTCCGCACTTCCGCACCACCTAAAGGCACACTTTGCTCCTCTAATGCTAACCTTCTCACTGTTCCTCCATCTTACCAATCTCACAGCTGACCCCTCACTGACATCCCGCCTCTGGCCTGGAACGCCCTTCTTCCTCAAGTCCTGCAGACAATTACTCTCCCCCTGCTTCAAAGCCTTATCCTTCAGGAGTCCTTCCCTGACTAAACCCCTCCTTTCCTCTTCTCCCACTCCCTCCTGCGTCACCTTGACTTTCTCTGTCTGTTCTTCCACCCTCCTAGTCCCACAGCACTTATGCAAATATATGAGCCCACTGTTGGGTAGGGACCGTCTCTATATGTTACCAACTTGTACTTCCCAAGCGCTTAGTACAGTGCTCTGCACATAGTAAGCACTCAATAAACATGATTGATTGATATATGTATATATATACAGATAAACACACATATTAATGTCCGTTTCCCCACACCCAGACTGTGCGCTTGTTGTGGGCAGGGAATGTATTTGTTTATTCTTGTATGGTACTCTCCCAAGTGCTTAGTACAGTGTTCTGTACACAGTAAGCATTCAATAAATACTACTGAATGAATGAATATGAATGAATGAAATGCTTAAGGGATCACAAACTCCCATAGCATTTATGTGCATGTAGGACCACATATGATGCCCACATTTTTTTAAAAAAGATTAAATGTTTCATGAAACAATTCTTATTCCTACATTAGTAAATTAACCTCATAAATGTTGGCAGTGGGTCATTCTTTACTCAAAAGTTATCCTTTCCATGGTGTCGACCCAATCATTAATGAAATGCTGAAAAGAATTGTGGAAAAACAGTCAATAGATGGCAGTGCCACCAAATATTCCCTACCTATAACCCTTTCTAGGCCAATTATCCATGGTAATGGAAGGAAACAAATTGAAAATGGTGAATAATCTGTGCCACATTTACTCCAAGCACACAGACATCTGTACACTCACTTTTATCTGTGCCCTTGGCTCACACAGATTAGCTTCATTGCTTTCGTGTCACCTTCAATTACAGTTCTCCTTGCTGCCCAGAAAATAACTACGCACCTCTACCTTCATTCATATCTGGGTGAAGAGGGATGCTCCTAGAATCTGTGCAGGACTATTAGGAAATAACTGAGATTGATTGTGTCATTCTACTCCAGTGCTTGCACATAGCATGTACATAACAGATGCTAAAATAATCATCATCATGGTGCAACGTAATAATACGTAAGCTGGTGTTATCCAATAACAGTATGATGATCATAAATTATTATTGTTACATTATTGAGAATAGATGAGCACTATTTGGGGTAGGGAAGACCCTGGACACAGGAGCACTAGAGGATGTGTAGGGAGTCACAAAAAAATGTTTCTAGATCTTGGGGAACAGTCCTTTAGCTCACTCAGGTTGCGGAAAGACCTAGGAATATGGACAGGGAATTGCTTTCTTGAGATTGGAAAACCAGTAAAGGCATGGTAAATTGGGCTCCTTTTAGACTACTATATGTGACTTTGTTTTCTAACAGAGTGAGGTATACAAGAGAAAACCCAAAGTTTTGTGTAGAAAAAGGGCAAAAATAAGTAAAGCTTCAAAGAAAAGAAGAAAGTATTCAAGGACCACAATTGACAGCACAGAGGTGGAATTCCAAATTTCCCACCTCCATGTAAACTGAGTGATATGGTGCCTTTACTATAGATTTTGCTAAACAGGGCTGTCAGTTTGGCTTAACTCTATTGCAAATCAATGGCTTAGGGAAACTACAGTGAAGAAAGCATTCTGTTCAGAAGTGGTATTCAAACATTCATGACTCACTTGGCCAGTAGAGCAAGAAATCATACTTTATTGTTCATAACAAATATTTCTGTCATACTGATCAGCAGAAACATCATTTCTCTCTACCCATTTTCTACATAATAGACAACTGAGATATATTGAAACAGATCTTCCCAATACCTAGGCAATTAATTCCATTAGTAAATTAGGCAGGTCTGGAAGTTGGATTAACTCTTAGAGGTTTCTGGAATATTTTTAGTTCACTTTTTAAAGTAATATAATAACTAGTACCTCTCCGGTTTACTTATTCTGTCTCTACCCAACCTGATACTTCAGCTGAAACTTCATTCTGTTTTGATCACTTTCCCCTTTTTCCCCATTTTTTGATAATTATGTCATGCTAGACAATGAACTCCCTAAAATCAAAATGTGTCACATTTTTCCTTTCCTTTTCATTTTCCAGATCAGCTCCAACTTTAGCTCCTGAATTTATTAGGCTCTTGAATTTAGGAAAAGAGTTTTGATTAAGAAAGCATCTGAGCTGGAAGGAATTTTCAAAAAATTGAGACCAAAAAGCACTCCTCTATCCAAATATTAGCCAACACTGTGGGTTTCTGACTTTGGAAGAGGTTTCATTCATTTAGACCATGGGAATATTTCTTCTTCAATTCCCATACCCGTTTCCAGGACCAACTATTATGGACCCAACTATTTGTTGGGTAGGGGCCGTCTCTATATGTTACCAATTTGTACTTCCCAAGTGCTTAGTACAGTGCTCTGCACACAGTAAGTGCTCAATAAATACAATTGAATGAATGAATGGATCTTTAACTTCCTCCTTCTCTTGTCCCAATGTCTTTGCCAAATTCGTTGACAAAATTGAAACCAGCAGGCATGGCTCCCCAAATATCTCTGACCGCCCTAGCTTCATCCCCACCTGACAGTCCTTCTATAGACCCTTTGGGCCACGCCTTAAAAGAAAATTGACTACTACTTGCTTTCAAAATCTACCTCTTCCAACTGTAAGACTGATCCCATCTCTTCTCACCTTCTAAAACCACTTGCACCTATTCCCTCCTTGACCACCATCTTCAATCATGTCCTCTCTCCAGGTGTAGTTGAAGCAGTAAAGGTACAGCTTCTAGACTGTGAGCCCACTGTGGGCAGGGATTGTCTCTATTTGTTGCTGCATTGTACTTCCCAAGTTCTAATGCAATGCTCTGCACACAGTAAGAACTCAATAAATATAACAGAATGAACGAATGAATGAATGAAAGGTATGTATTGAGTACCCATAGATGCTTGGGAAAGTATAACAGCATTTAAAATGCTTCCTGTCCATAAGGAGTTCACATTTTAACTGAAAAGCAGCATGGCCTAGAGTAAAGGCACTGTCCTGGGGTCAGAGGACCTGGGTTCAAATCCTGGTTCTGCTACTGACCTGCTATATGACCTGGTCATATAAGGTCAGAGAAGCAGCGTGGCTCAGTGGAAAGAGCATAGGGTTTGGAGTCAGATGTTGTGGTTCAAACCCCGGCTCTGCCAGCTGTCAGCTGTGTGACTTTGGGCAAGTCACTTAACTTCTCTGGGCCTCAGTTAGCCTCATCTGTAAAACGGGGATTAAGACTGTGAGCCCCCCGTGGGACAACCTGATCACCTTGTAACCTCCCCAGTGCTTAGAACAGTGCTTTGCACATAGTAAGTGCTTAACAAATGCCATCATTATTATCATTATTATTATTATTGTTCAAGTCACTTAACTTCTCTGAGCCTCCATTTTCTCCTATGTAAAATGGGGATTGAATACTTGCTCTTCCTCCCCTTCACACTGTGAGCCCAGTGAAGGCAGGGATTTTGTCTGACCTGATTATCTATCAGTCACCTTCTGTGTGCAGAGCACTGTGCTAAGCACTTGGGAGAGCACAACAGAGTAGGTAGACACATTCCCTGCCACAAGGAGTTTACAGTGTGAAGTTCTTGTATGTATCCCAACACTAAGTACAATGCTTGGCAAATAGTAAGCACTTAACAAATACCATCACCATCATCAGATATAAAATATTTACAAATTGGCTATTCAGAATCAATATATTGATTGCCTTCCCCTCTAGACTGTTGTCTCTCCTTGTAGATTGTGGGCAGGGAACAAGTCTACCTACTCTGTGTATTGTACTCTTCCAAGCACTTGGTTCAGTCCTCTGCACACAGTAAGTGTTCAATAAATATGATTGATACAAATGATGGTACAATCTAGAATACATATCTATGTATATGAGTTATGAGTAATAAGTACATAAATGGTAGGGAATGAGTTGCTATGACCTGGGATGTTGGGAATTAATCCCTTCTTTGAGAAGGGATTTTATTAGAGTTTGGGAGGTGGGAGGTCCTGGATTTGCTAGCTGAGAGTACTACTTGCTGACTACCTCAGACAGATTTCTAAAACAATATCCTTCTTCAGGGGTACCAGAGTTTCAGGTATCCATAGAGCACTGACAGGTTAATCCACTGTTCAGAGGTGACTGACTCTTTAGGCTTTATTCTCACATTTGTACACTTCCAATCCTACTGAATTCCCATTATTATTCCCCCCATCACTGGGGATTTCTTGACTGTCCTTTGACTTGGTCCAGAGGCGAACCTGAGTGTTCCCAAATATTCTGCTGACATGGCTCTTTTTCCTGTTCTGGGCAGGCATCCAGGCTGTCTGGACGCTTCTCTTCCCCCCTGCTTGGCCTTGCCAAGCTGGAGACAAGGTGATCACATGGGACAAAAGTACTCTGGGGGATTTTGAGTCCCGCCGAGGCTCAGATTTTTCTTTCCCTGGTTAAGTCAAATGTTTTTCTAAGTTTCATAATGCAATTCAAACCCATAAATTTAGCACATATAGCATCAACAAATGACTTCAGTTGATTCCCACTGCTTCATTGTCAAGGTGCAGGGCTATAAAAGATGTATTAGTATGGACCGTATGGGACTCTGCACCCCTACATGTATCCCAAAAATTTTCCCTTGCTTGTGAGGTAGCATATCCCATTTGTGGCACTGGCTTCTCCCTGAATACTGATTTTTGATTATTCAGGGACAACATGACCTGAGGGGCAGAACACTACCCTGGGAGTCAGAGAACTGGACTCCAATCCCTTGGCCTTGAATTGTTTCACCTTGGGCAAGTTACTTAATTTCTTTATGCCTCAGTGTTCCCATCTGTAAAATGGGGATGAAATTCATGTTCTTCCTCTCACACAGTTTGTGACAGGGACTGTGTCTGATCTGATTGTCCTGTGTTTATCCCAGTTTTTAGTGGAGTGCTTGATGCTTAACAAATAAGCACACATTATTATTATGATTATTACTATTTAATTTCTGATCCCTTGCTTTTCCTGCTTCTCATAGTCCTTTTTCTAATCATCTTTATTTTGCTTCTTTCCTATCCATCTCTTCTTCCTCTTTTCCTTCCTCTCTTCCTCCTTTCCTTCCCTATTCTCCTCCTCTTCATCCTATCTTTGATATGTTGCCAATTTGGACTTCCCAAGTGTTTAGTTCAGTGCTCTGCACATAGTAAGTGCTCAGTAAATATGACTGAATGAATGAATCTTTGCCCTTTAGGTATTTCCCTAGTGATTATCAATCTATGATGTCATTTTCAAATATTGAAGCATTTAGGGAATCAGTAGTTAGGTGCTACAAAAATTTTGGATCTTATATAAATATCCAAGCTATCAAGAGGATGGGGAGAAACAAAAGTTGATACCCACATGAATCAAATCTACATAATCTCCACTGCTTTTTTGTGTAATGGAGTTGGGTGCTATGGAAGCTGAAAACCATGGTAAAATCAGTGGAAAGAGCAGGGGCTTTGGAGTCAGAGGTCATGGGTTCAAATCCCGGATCCACCAATTGTCAGCTGTGTGACTTTGGGCAAGTCACTTAACTTCTCTGTGCCTCAGTTACCTTATCTGTAATATGGTGATTAAGACTGTGAGCTTCCTGTGGGACAACCTGATCACCTTGTAACCTCCTTAGTGCTTAGAACAGTGCTTTACACATAGTAAGTGCTTAATAAATGCCATCATTATTATTATTATTATTTTGATTTTCTGTGAATTTTATTTCTTTATACTATTACTGCCCTCTGTGTGGATCATAAAGATAACCCCCTTCCCTGTAATGTTTCAAAAGTGGAATTTGAAACTGCAGCAATTTGCAAATATATTTGTTCTGTCCATGTCCAGATTCAACAACTTTGGGAATTATCTGTCACAGCATAATATCCCTCCAAATAGCATACATTTCACTATCCTAGCATTCAGGCATTTGTTTCATGTCTTAGAAGGACCCACAATCTTAACTTGCCTTCATTTCCCTCAGTATTTAAAGCCTGTGTACATTTTGAGCTAGTTTGGATTTGTGAAGTACTTAGTGAAAGTCTTTGATATTTACAAAGGGTCTTAAACCTTCATAGTTATTAATTATTGATTCCCCAAATGAATAAGACTATCAGCCCTCAATAAATATTTAAGATTTTGTTAGACTGAAGTGATATATTTTCTGTAAGGTTTATTATGCTTTACTTTAATGTTTCCCAAAACGTGTTGTGCACTGACTTGATCATTAGATGAAATCAAATTCTATTCACTAAATCTCCCTATTGTGACTTCTGTCACCATCTCTCATTTGCTCTGCTAAAGTATTAAAACCTGTCAGATATTTAAAGAGGTTATTTTAAAAAAATGTAAACGATAAAACAGGGCACAGCTGTACTCTAAATGCTCAATGTCTTTAGATTGGTTAGCAAAAAAATGTTTTTGCCACATTTCTGCACTCCCCCAGGCTTCAACATTTATGTAGAAAAGCAGCGTGGCTTAGTGGAAAGAGCTCGGGCTTTAGAGTCAGAGGTCATGGGTTCTAATCTCTGCTCTGCCACTTTTCAGCTGTGTGACTTTGGGCAAGTCGCTTAACTTCTCTGTGCCTCAGTTACCTCATCTGTAAAATGGGGATGGAGATTGTAAGCCCCACGTGGGACAATCTCATTACCTTGAATCTACCCCAGTACTTAGAACAGTGCTTGGCACGTAGTAAGCATTTAACAAATACCATAATTATTATTATCATTATTACATATATTTTCACTCTTTTGCTTCACCTCCCTGTAATTTACTTTCATGATTGTCTTCCCTGTGGACTTGGATTGTGTCTTCCTAGCCTATGTCCTCTCCCAGGTGATTAATACAGTGCTCTTCTCACAGTAAATGTGCTCTACATACTATATACATGCACATTAATAGAAAAGATATTGTAACTTGGGAGATGTGCTAATGGCATGGAAGAGGCAATTTTAGGATTTTTCTTTTGCTAGCAGGGAGCACAGGCATTAAATCCCCATTTTACAGGTGAGGAAACTGAGGCACCTAGAAGTTAAGTGACTTCACCAAGATCACATATCAGGTAAGTGGTGGCACTGAGATTAGAACCCTGATCCTCTGATTCCCAGGCCTATGTTCTTTCACAAGGCCATGTTGCTGCTTCTTATCCAAACTCAGATATGCCTCAAGTATACAGGAAGAGAAAGAAAACACATTGATACAATGAGAGTTATTTTTCCCTGGACTTTTTCTCATTAGAGTTAATGTTTGCATCGGAATGTAGAGAATGATCAAGATTCTTCCATTTGCTCTGGACTGCCTGAGTATTTGAATGGTTGAATCATGTGTTTAAATTCAGACCTTTATGAATTTATCTATCATTTCCAAATGCGCATTTAATGATGCTTTCCCAACTTCAATATACTGAGTTAAGTACTCAGTATATTAAAATCAACAACAGCAAATATCAACAACAAAAAAGTTATCTTTGGCTCAGATCTAAACCTTTCCCTTTCCTTCTCAGTTTTGACTGGAAGGTAATTTGCCTGATTTTGCACGAATTTCAGTTTCTATTGGGCTTTGATTTCTCTTCCGTAGTTGCCTTTCCACCTTATCACATTTTCTCAGGCCCTCCACAATATCACTATATACATTCAGAAAGTTTATTATATGGAAAAATCACGACGGGTTTGAAGAAAGGATTGGATAAATGGAAAGGGATTAGATATGGAAACCTCCCAAGATATTAAGGAATATAAAATGATAAACTTATTGAGTCATAATAGGAAAAAATAATATAAGGAATAATCCATAAAGTTCTTTTGGATTACTGAAAAATCAGCGTAGAAAAAACCTTAAGGGATCAATAACCAGCACGTTTATGTGAGCCATATGGAAATATTCCCTGTGCTGAATAACTGCATGTTATTTAAATGGAAGATAAATGTTCTGTTAGCCATCTTTTTATACAGCTTCTTTTTTTATTGTATTTTATTTTTGGCTCCTTCACATCTGGGTGAAAAAGAAAAGCTAAAAACCTCAAAAGAGGTTATAAATGTAGGCTAGTCCTGTCAGATTGTGTAGTGGGGCAAAATCTGGTGGTGTAGTGAGGTTCAGAGAACTTTTTTTTTTAAAGACAGCAGAGATACAGGTGTGTTTGAAGGCATTTAGGAAGGAGCCATCCAAGAGTGAGTTGGTGAAAATGGCCAACGGGAAGAAAAGGGGAATGGGTGAAAAGTGGTTTTAGAAGGTGGGAGTTCCATATCTTAATCACAGAAATGCTAAAAGTTGGAATCATTTTTTTCCCTTTATTTCCATTTCAGAGAATACTCCTCTTCCTGACTGCAGACTCTCTTGTTCTTGAAAGCTGTGTACAAAGCTTTCAATTGTTCTTCAGGTAGCATACAACGTTTATATCAGAGCAATCAGTAGTGTGGTATTAGTGAGCCCTTTTAGACTGTGAGCCCACTGTTGGGTAGGGACTGTCTCTATATGTTGCCAACTTGTACTTCCCAAGCGCTTAGTACAGTGCTCTGCACACAGTAAGCACTCAATAAATACAATTGATTGATTGATTGATATTAGTGGCTATAATGTGACCTGTATATCACTGTGATTGTCTGAATACTGAGTGGATATTTTCTGTGCACTGCATCGCCTTTCGGTCTGACCTATTTGAATCCAGCGTTTATGGTCCTAGGATCCATGCACTCAATAAATACCGACGATAATGATCGATGATGGGATCCTGGAATAAGAAACTTCTCTGTTATGTTTTCTGAATTGATGTAAACCTCTGCTTTCCAGGTGCCGAATAAAATGACCAGTCAAACACAAATATTCAGTCGTTATAATTGGATCAAACTGGCACTTTCTCAAGACCTGGTTTTCTCTTCCAGTTACTTGGTTGGGCAATCAAAAAGTGGAGTAAGACTTTTCTCTTCTGTTGAAAATAATCAAAGAATTTACTCCTAGCATCCTGGAAATGAGTACCTGCTGAGAAGAAACCCAATAGGTCCCAATAGGGAAAATGTCCTCTGACAAGTAACGATTTCAGCCCCATAGCTGAATGACCTCATGACAAGCTGGTGATCATTGATCTTGGATTTCACAGGGCCTATTTCTTATTCAGCTCTGCACCCCCTGCAGAACTGCTCCCAAGTCGAGAGCACACTCCGGTTTCAAAAGCCAGTGTGCAGGCAATGGAGAGAAGTACAAAAATGGACTCTCTTGTATTTTTCTGAACACAAATACCTAATTATAATCCATGCTTCTTGCTATAGAGTCAGTAATCCAATGTTCTACTGTTAATGAAAAGCTAGATATCTCAAAATAAATCTTCCTTAGGTCAGTGCTACATCCAAAGCATTTGATGCCTCCTTATAGAGCTTGAGCAACTGCAGGAAAACTGAACCTTAGGACTGGAATAAACTAATTAAACAAGCCTCTAACTCATTGCAGAGGACAACTCAAGTATGTAGCAAATAAACGCATTTAGGAGCAAAATGAACCACCCTTGGCAAACCAACTGTAAGGGAAAATAAACTACACCAAAAAGTGCATTGTAATAAACTCCAGAAATGGAAATAAGAAAAGGAAAGGAACACTAATCACAAAATAGAAAACTCAATAAAATATATAAAAACACATCCAGTATCTAGTCACCAAGGTACTGGCTTCACCCAAGCTTGAATTAATTCATTGTCTGCCTCTACTGTGGAAGGCAATATAAACAATGAGACCGTCCCCCACATCACAAAATCCTTTTATGCCAAATTCCAAATGAAGTGAATTCAAAGCAGGGCCCTCTAACAAAATTTGATTCAAAGAAGCCTTCAAATACCAGAGTCATTAAGCATCGGTTTGCTAAATAAAAAAAGGATTCGTCTGCAAGCTGTCTTGACAGGTCTGTAAAGTCTCTAGTACATAAAAAGGCAGTCACTGGCAGACTGTTAGAAAAGCTTCAAACATAAGCAAAAACAAAACCCACCTTCCCTCTCCTTTCTTTCCATCTCAGTTTCGTTTAGACATGAAAGAGACGCCCTTCAGGATAAGCAGATCCAACTACCTTAGGCAGAATTTTCGGCTGTTTATTTTTTATTTGATTTAATTTGATTCCCTTTGGAAATGCAAAGAAGAAACCGATAGATAGTACACAGAAGATGATTTAAAAATCACTTAGGAATTAAACATTAATTATTTGATAGTATACAGTAGTTTTCAGTCAGAATAATCTTTTGATGACTATATAAGGCTGAGGTTTTCATTTAAATGATGCAGCAATCTCAGGGTAGAGAAACAATGAGGAAGCAAGTCAAAAGGGAGGTTTGCAAATAAAAACAGCTTCTCAAGAGGTCTTTAAAAGCAGGGCTAAAATGACTACATTTATGGGATTGTACTGCTTGGCATTGCTGCTTTTGTGCTCCACATGTCTTCTGAGTCAGTATTTCCTCATTCATTCATTCATTCAATCGTATTTATAGAGCGCTTACTGTGTGCAGAGCACCGTACTAAGCCGTTGGGAAGTACAAGTTAGCAACATATAGAGACGATCCCTACCCAACAGTGGGCTCATTCCAGAGAGTGGTATCATTGCATGGACAAGTCCTAAAACAGGTTGACTAACCAGAGAATATTAGGTGGATTGTTGTTTTTGTCCTGGTTTAGAGCAAAAATGAGTTGAAAAGAACTGGCTTGAAATTATATCGTTTGGGATTTTTTGTTGTTGTTGTTGTGTGCGTATGTACACATGTGTGTGCCAGCCTCTTGATTGGTCAGGGGATAATCATAATAATAATTATTATAGTATTTGTTTAAGCACTTACTATATGCCAAGCGCTGTTCTAAGCACTGGGGTAGATAAAAGGTAATGAGGTTGTCCCACGTGGGGCTCGCAGTCTTAGTCCCCATTTTACAGATGAGGTAACTGAGGCACAGGGAAATTAAGTGACTTACCCGAGGTCACACAGCACACAAGTGGCAGAGCTGGGATTAGAACCCATGTCCTCTGATTCCCATGCCGGCTCTTGCCATTAGGCAACGTGGGCTTTTACCTTCTGGGGCATTGCCCTGAAGCCCCTCAGCAGAGTAAGGTAGGGCATAAACAGGGGCTGATCAATTAATAATAATAATGATAATGGCATTTATTAAGCACTTACTATGTGCAAAGCACTTGTTCTAAGCGCTGGGGGAGGTTACAAGGTGATCGGGTTGTCCCACGAGGGGCTCACAGTCTTAATCCCCATTTTACAAATGAGGGAACTGAGGGCACAGAGGAAGTTAAGTGACTTGTCCAAAGGCACGCAGCTGACAAGTGGCAGAGCTGGGTTTGAACCCATGACCTCTGACTACAAAGCCCGGGCTCTTTCCACTGAGCCACGATGCTTTTCTCTTATAACCCCAGGGTTCTGGAAGCTGGCCTGCGGACAGGGCTAAGGGTACATATCGACCAATCAATCATATTCATTGAGCACTTACGGTGTGCAGAACACTGTACTAAGTGCTTGGGAGGGCACAAAATAACAACGTAACAGAATTGGTAGACACATTCTCATAAGAGAGCAACCCACCACCTCGATCCTTAGTTAGAGAAACTCAGTGTTAGAGTTGGTCCTGGAAAATTTGGGCCTCAAATGGAAATTTTCCAATCTAAAAAAAACAAAAAACATTTTGTCCCATTTTTTTAATGGTATTTGTTAATTGCTTACTATGGTGTCAGACCTACTCTAAAGTGCCAGGGTTGGTACAAGTTCGTTATGTTGACATAGTCCCTGTCCCTCAAGGAGCTCACAGACTAAGTAGGAGAGAGGAACAGGGATTTAATCCTCATTTTTCAGATGATAAAATTGAGGCACAGGGAAGTTAACTGACTTGTCCAAGTACATAGAAAGCAATTTCCAGAGCTGGGATTAGAGCCCAGGTCTTCTGTGTCCTAGGTCCATGCTTTTTCATTAATTCATTCATTTGTATTTATTGAGCACTTACTGTGTGCAAAGCATTGTATTAAGCAGCGTGGAAGCAGCGTGGCTCAGTGGAAAGAGCACGGGCTTTGGAGTCAGAGGTTGTGGGTTCAAATCCCAGCTCCGCCACTTGTCAGCTGTGTGACGTTGGGCAAGTCCCTTCACTTCTCTGGGCCTCAGTTCCCTCATCTGTAAAAATGGGGATGAAGACTGTGAGCCCCTCGTGGGACAACCTGATTACCTTGTACCTTGCCCCAGCACTTAGAACAGTGCTTTGCACATAGTAAGCGCTTAACAAACACCATTATTATTATTATTATTATTATTATTAAGCACTTGGGAGAACACAATACAACAAACACAATACAACAGCAGACACATTCCACTCTTTCCACTTGGTCATGCTGTTTCTCTCGAACACATGATCACTTTGTTACAGAAGGCATGTCAGCTTTGACCAAGAGTAAAGAATTTTCTAAATAATAATAATAATAATGGTGGTATTTGTTAAGCGCTTACTATGCTGTTCTAAGCGCTGGGGGGGGAGGGCTACAAGGTTGTCCCACTTTGGGGCTCACAGTCTTAATCCCCATTTTCCCAGATGAGGTAACTGAGGCAACAGAGAAGTTAAGTGGCTTGCCCAAGGTCACACAGCTGACAAGTTGCAGAGCTGAGACTCGAACCCATGACCTCTGACTCCCAAGCCCTCGCTCTTTCCACTGAGCCACGCTGCAAATGTAAAATTGCTTCCCTGGAGTGAATCCACAAGGGATTTTATTAGCAACCTAATGTTTTCAGGGTATTCTTTGGGGAGACAAGACTAATGCTTCTGGAGCTTCTTATCAGTAGTACTGTGGCCTAGTGGAAACCGCTCAGAGCTGGGAACCAGAGGACCTGGGTTCTAATTATGGCTCTGCCACTTGTCTGCTGTGTGGCCTTGGGCAAGTCACTTAACTCCTCAGTGCCTCTGTTCCCTCATCTGTAAAATGGGGATTAAGACTATGAGCTCCATGTGGAACAGGGACTGTGTCCAACCTGATCAGCTTGTATCTACCCCAGTGCTTACTATAGTGTCTGGCACATAGTAAGTGTTAAACAATGCCATTAAAGAAAACAAAAAAGTAGCCCCATTTCAGAAGCATTCCAGAAACCTTTCCATCCGTATGTCTAGCTGATTGACAAACCACATTTAGGACACTTCCAAATCCTAGTCTGGTTTTTCTAATCAATCCCTCAATAATCAATCATATTTGTTCAGCATTTACTGTGCACAGAGCACTGTACTCAGCTCTTGGTAGAGTACAGCATAATAGTATAACAGAGTTGGTCCACCAGTTCCCTGCCTCCACTGAGCTCATTGTTATAACTTTTTTAAATACAATTTTCGAGGCAGGTAGAGGTTTTCCTGGATTGGGTTAGGCTAATTAAGTCCAATATCAAGATATCTGGAGACTCAGGAATGAACCAGGGGAAGGTTGGAACAAAGTCATCTGTTCCCTGATTCAGTTGCTAATTTGGCCCAACACCCAGACTTCACTGGGGATGGAAACTCAGTGATTTGGCTGAAATCTTCCAATAGTTTTTTTTTTTTTTTTCCTCCACCTGTTCATACCGTCTACAAAATCTACCTGATATTCCTTTGGAACTAACATTTGGAAAAAACGTTAGAAAAAGATGATCTCTGAGTAATCAGCTCCACATTTCCCAACAAACAAGCCCCAATTGGATACTGATAAAAAAAAGCAACCCTCCACTGGCTCAAGAAATGCATATGTGTACATCACCATCCACATATGTGTAGATCAATTAGTGTACTTGATTCATTTATTCATTTTTCATAATCTTGCCAGTTATAGCTATAATTTTCCTATGCTCCCAAGCAGTATGAAATTTATACCCACTGGTATCTCTTGTTAGATTGTGAGCTCCTTGAAGATAGAGTCTTTTTTTCTTGTGCACTGCCAAGTGCCTAGTACAGTAAATAATAATAAATAATGATGGTATTTTGTTAAGCTTACTATGTGCAAAGCACTGTTTCTAAGCGCTGAGGAGGTATAAGGTGATCAGGTTGTCCCACAGGGGGCTCACAGTTTTAATCCCCATTTTACAGATGAGGCAACTGAGGCAAAGAGAAGTTAAGTGACTTGCCCAAAGTCACACAGCTGACAGTTGGCAGAGCCAGGATTTGATCCCATGACCTCTGACTCCAAAGCCTGTGCTCTTTCCACTGAGCCATGTTGCTTCTCCTGTCCTCACAGCAGACACTCAGTTAATACTTTAGAACAAATAAATAGGGGAACTGGAGCCTGTTGGATCTCTAGGCAGGCTCCCTTCTTCCCCTCTGTTCCAAGGGAAATCTAACCCAAGAGGATTTCTGATCTCACAGATGTGAAATCCTCCATTCGGGCCAAAAAACCAGAAGCCTCCACTCTTGTCCCACATTCTACCTCTGGCCTGGAAGTTCCCTCTCCTTTCATATCTGACAGGCAATCACTTTCCCCACTTTCAAAGCCTTATGAAAAGCACATCCTCTCAATCAATCAATTGTATTTATTGAGCGCTTACTGTGTGCAGAGCACTGTACTAAACGCTTGGGGAAGTACAAGTTGGCAACATATAGAGACAGTCCCTACCCAACAGTGGGCTCACAGTCTAAAAGGGGGAGACAGAGAACAAAACCAAACATACTAACAAAATAAAATAAATAGAATAGATATGTACAAGTAAAATAAATAGAGTAATAAATATGTACAAACATATATACATATATACAGGTGCTGTAGGGAAGGGAAGGAGGTAAGATGGGGGATGGAGAGGGGGACGAGGGGGAGAGGAAGGAAGGGGCTCAGTCTGGGAAGGCCTCCTGGAGGAGGTGAGCTCTCAGTAGGGCCTTGAAGGGAGGAAGAGAGCTAGCTCTCCAAGAGGTCTTCCCCAAATAAGCCCTCATTCACTCTACTCTCTTCTGTGTCATCCTTGGATTTGCACCTTTATTCTCCTCTCCCTCAGCCCCACTGCACTATGTGCAAATTCATAATTTCTTCCTCTAGACTGTAAGCTCAGTGTGGGCAGGGAATTTGACTACGCACTGTCTCCGAAGCTCTTAGTAAAGTGCTCTGTGCAAAGTAAGCACTCAGTAAATACAATTGATTGATTATATTAATGTCTACCTCCCTCTCTAGACTGTAACCTCGTTGTGGGCAGGGAATGTGCCTAACAACTCTGCTCTAGTGTATTCTCTCAATAATAATAATAATGATGGCATTTATTAAGCTCTTACTATGTGCAAAG
Organism: Tachyglossus aculeatus; assembly: GCF_015852505.1. NCBI lineage: Eukaryota > Metazoa > Chordata > Mammalia > Monotremata > Tachyglossidae > Tachyglossus > Tachyglossus aculeatus. Next base: position 34,169,968 of record NC_052079.1, on the reverse strand, counting down.
CACTGTTCTAAGTGCTGGGGAGGTTACAAGGTGATCAAGTTGTCCCACGGGAGGGCTTACAGTCTTCATCCCCATTTTACAGGTGAGGTAACTGAGGCACAGAGAAGTTAAGTGACTTGCCCAAAGTCACACAACTGACAATTGGTGGAGCCGGGATTTGAACCCATGAACTCTGACTCCAAAGCCCGTGCTCTTTCCAGTGAGCCACACTGCTTCTCCAATCTCCAATCTAATCTCAAGAGATTAGTCTAGTGCTTTGCAAATAGTAAGAGCTCAATAAATACCATTGATTGATTAAAGCCGAGGATTTTAAGCTGTCTTGGGTAAAGGAATTTTCTTGGAGAATCCTCCATTCTGAAACTGGTGGATTTCTTCTGTGAAGACATCATCTTCTCTGACTGATCAGGAAACAGCTGACAGTTTACAAGAGAACTTCCAAGCAACCACCAAGGGGAACATCCTTTAGAGAAAGTTCAAATGTCATCAATTAATCAATCATTGGAATTTGAGGGGGGTGGGTACTATGGGCGGAACACTGTAATCTTTCCCTTTAATATTTAAAAAATGGCAACTTCACTTTCCAAAAGATTATTTCTTAATTTAAATTCTTTGTTATTTCCGGATTAAGGACGTTCACCTAGGAGGAAGGTGACTTCTATCCATTCATATCCCTTTTGATGAAATTGAAGCTCACACTCCTAAGCACTCCAGCCCCAAATCGAAGAATTGAGCTCAAAGAGAACTACATTTTCTCCATGAACTCTTTATGTTAAGAATTTTTGAACCCTTTAAGGTGTTATTTAACATAAACACATACAATCTGATTTTTAAAATGTAAATGAACTCATAGTCTACACAGAGCCCAGCAACAGGGGGAGAGCAGAAGTCACTGTTTAGTGTGGCTCACTACAAAGAGTAGGAAAATTGGACCATCACTTCTATTGAATGTTCAGTAGCTCACACAGTCCTAGGAATTAACCTAAATTAAGTCATGATCACAAAAAGCTTTATATGCCATTAGCAAAAATTGTGGCTATCAATCCTCTCACTAATGAAAACTCAGAATAATTGAAAATGTACTGAAATAATAGGTCTGTAACTCTTAGTTCAGGCAGCAGATCTGACTGCAGAATTTTTCACTGGCTAATTTTTATAGGTAGGTGGTACTGCCAAAGATGCATTATGCAAGGGAAAATGATATAATGCTTGAGACTATCCCTCTTTATAGGCCTGAAGAATGTCAATTTTTCTATAGCTTCTGTTAGGATCCAAACAACGAGTGGGACTTCTAAATCTGGCAGGATGATTTCTCTTCTCTTGTTGTCTTGCACTATTGCTCCTCTCCCTTTCCCTCACAGTGTTTCATTTTCTAAGACAATGCTACCAATGGTGAAATGTTGTTCATATGTACATGACTGAAAAAAACAATGCAAGTTTGATACTTGATACTCCCCCTCGTCCCCCTCTCCATCCCCCCATCTTACCTCCTTCCCTTCCCCACAGCACCTGTATATATGTATATATGTTTGTACTTATTTGTTACTCTATTTATTTATTTATTTATTTTACTTGTACATATCTATTCTATTTATTTTATTTTGTTAATATGTTTGGTTTTGTTCTCTGTCTCCCCCTTTTAGACTGTGAGCCCACTGTTGGGTAGGGACTGTCTCTATATGTTGCCAATTTGTACTTCCCAAGCGCTTAGTACAGTGCTCTGCACATAGTAAGCGCTCAATAAATACGATTGATGATGATGACGATACTGACAAGTCAGACCTCTAGACTGTAAGTTTGTTGAGGGCTGGGAACATGGCTACCAATTCTGCTATATTGTACTCTCTCAACTGCTTATTACAGTGCTCTGCACAGAGTAAGCACTCAATAAATGCATGATTGGCTGACACTATTCCGCACGGCGTGCACATACAAACAGTTTCTCACTGCTCTGATGATTTTGTCTCATCTAAAACTTAAATCGATTTTCCCTATCATCTCTTAGTAGACATTTCTCACGGCTACCACTCCAGGAGAACAACTTTTTCTCCCCACATCTGCCCTCCCATCTGTGTGGTCTATGAATATGGCTGGGTACTCCTTAAGAACTTTGATATTCATTCCAGACCCACAACACGGACAAAAATATTCTTATACTCTTCTATTTTCCTTATTCCTAATCCATCTTAATATCTATTTCTCTCTGCAGATCGTAAACACTTTGCGGGCAGGAACCATGTCTACCAACTCTATATTGGTATTGTTATATTTTCCCAAATGCTTAGTATAGTGCAGAGAAGCAGCAGCATAAAGCAGCATGGTGTAATGGAGCATATAGTGTAGTGAAGCAGCATGGGCCTGAGCGTCAGGAGGTCATAGGTTCTAATCCCGGCTCCACCACTTATCATCTATGTGACCTTGGGCAAATCACTTCACTTCTCTGTGCCTCAGTTACGTCATCTGTAAAACGGGCATTGAGACTGGGAGCCCCATGTGAGACAGGAATTGAGTCCAGCCCAATTTGTTTGTACGCACCCTGGTGCTTAGTACAGTGCCTGGCACACAGTACGCGCTTAACAAATACCACAATTATTAGTGCTGTGTACACAATAAGCGCTTAATGAATTCCATTAATTGACTGATTTTCATTCTATCCTCATGCAGAAGGGCTCCCTACCCTTGATCATATTGTTTAACTTTCTTTACCTTCAGTCAATCAATCAGTGGTATTTACTGAGTACTTCCAGTGTGCAGAGAATTTTAGAAAGTGCTTGGGAGAGTGCAGTTCTAAAGAGTTGGTTGACTCATTCTCTGCTTACAGTTTAGAGGGGTAGACAGCCACTAATCAGTCATATTTATTGAGCACATACTGTGTACAGAGCACTGTACTAAGTGCTTGGGAGAGTACACTATAACAACAGACACATTCCCTGCCCACAATGAGCTTACAGTCTACAGCAGCAACGTGGCTCAGTGGAAAGAGCACGGGCTTGGGAGTCAGAGGTCATGGGTTCAAATCCCAGCTCAGCCAATTGTCAGCTATGTGACTTTGCGTAAGTCACTTAACTTCTCTGTGCCTCAGTTACTCATCTGTTTCCAGGAGATAATCATGTTACATGAACAAAATGAGCATTCTGGGAAGTTAAGAAAAGCACTGAAATAGGAAAAAAAACCTGGGAGAGAATGAGGAAAGGGAGACAGAAATCAGAAAGACAAATACAGAAAGAAAGGCTGGGATGGAATGAAGCATAACTACAAAGGTGAGGTTAAGAAATATGAGCACAATTTGGAAGAGAAGAGACTCAAGGACTAGAATAGTTTTGCCATGATGGTTTTAGTGGTAAATGATTTTGGTGTTGGCAGATTGAGAAAGGCTTGAAAAGGGAGAGAGGATACGATAAAAGACAAAGTGCCTGAACAGTCTAAGTAATAGATTGACAATTAAGGACTATAAATTCCAATCCTAGCTCTAGCACTAGTATGTTGAATGACCTTGAGCAGTTCATTTAACCACCTTTTTCTTTGCCTGTCCAATGGGGTTCATGACACCTGTCGTAACGAATGATTATGAAAGATAATTAATGAAATGTTTGCAAAGCATTTTGGAATGATAGAGTTCTGGGTGAATGTTGAACAGAATAATAATTAGGAAAGCATTTTTAGAATAACAGAAAGAGGGAGAAGTTTGAGACTTGAAAAAAATAAGACCATTAGATCCTGTTACTCCTAGCTGCTATGTTAAAATTTCCACTGTGATTTTATTTGTACTAAGTAAATCTACTGGCTTGTTGTCCCCCCCCGACACACACACCAAAAAAAAAAAAAAGTTATTGATTCTTCCTGGACCTCAACAACACTGCTGACTCAATTTACATTTGGAACATTTGTTATTACAATTCAGACATGTAGGAGAAGGCGGAGAAGTTGCATTTTGGATTGGATTGCATCCTCGTAATGGCATTAGGGACATGGTCATCCTGCACTGTTCTGCCCCCCTGATTTTTCCACACTCTGGAAACAACTCTGAAATAATTCTGAAAGAGTCCCACTTCCTCCCTGTCTCAACTCCACTCCCTGTGCTCTCTGAGCAATCAATCAGTTAATGGCATTTATTGAACACTTACTGTGTGCAGAGCTCTGTACTAAGCACTTGGGAGAGTATAATTCAACAGAGTTGGTGGAAGTGTTCCCTGCCCAAAACGAGTTTAAAGTCTGAAAGACGTGTTTACAGTCTAGAGGGAAAGGTCTGAAAAGGTTCTGGGAATCCAGGAGGTAGGTTAACATCAGGGATTTCTAGGCAGATCAGAAAATAATAATAATAATAATGGTATTTGTTAAGTGCTTACTAAGTGGCAAGCACTGTTCTAAGCGCTGGGGTAGATACAAGGTAATGAGGTTGTCCCACATGGGGCTCACAGTCTCAATCCCCATTTTACAGGTGAGGTAACAGGCACAGAGAAGTTGTGACTTGCCCCAAATCACACAGCTAAGTGGTACAGCTGGGATTAGAACCCAGGATCTCTGACTCCAAAGCTCGTATTCTTTCCACTAAGCCACGCTGCTTCTTATTAGTCACGTTTCATTATCTAATAATGTTTTGCCTAGGCCCCACAATCCCCACTACATTTAGGGGATGTTAAGTTGACCACTTCAGATTTGGACTCTAAATGGATTATCCTGTTGATATATCATCGTCCAAAATCCACACTGGGCCCATGCAGATGTGATCCAAGATTTCATATTTAAGAAGCAAGCCTCCTAATGGAGTCCCTGTGGTGGTGAGAAAGACTTGACTGAAGTTGGGAAGGAATATGAGAAATCCGATCTGTGGATTAATAAGCAAAAATCAACGAGGAGGTCTCTAGAGGAAAATGCTAGAGTCTGAGCTGGAGACATGGAATTTACCAAGAGGAAATGAAGTCCTGCTACAACCCAGCCCGCACTGTTCAGTCCTCTGATACTAACCTTCTTACTGTACCTCAATCTTGTCTATCTCGCTGCCGAACTTCACCCATGTCTGCCTTCTGGCCTGGAAAAGCCTGCCTCCTCAAATCCGACAGCTAATTACTCTGCCCCCACTTAAAAGCCTTAGTAAAGTCTCATCTCCAAGAGGTTTTCTGTGACTAAGTCCCCCTTTCTTCTTCTCCTCCTCCCTTTGTGTCGCCCTGACTTTCTCCCTTTATTCATCCCTCCTCTCAACCCCACAGCACTTATCTACATATAATAATAATGTTGGTATTTGTTAAGCACTTCCTATCATCATCATCATCAATCGTATTTATTGAGCGCTTACTGTGTGCAGAGCACTGTACTAAGCGCTTGGGAAGTACAAATTGACAACTTATAGAAACAGTCCCTGCCCAACAGTGGGCTCACAGTCTAAAAGGGGGAGACAGAGAACAAAACCAAACATACTAACAAAATAATATAAATAGAATAGATATGTACAAGTAAAATAGAGTAATAAATATGTACAAACATATATACAGGTGCTGTGGGGAAGGGAAGGAGGTAAGATGGGGGGATGGAGAGGGGGATGAGGGGGAGAGGAGGGAAGGGGCTCAGTCTTACTATGTGCCAAGCACTGTTCTAAGCACTGGGGCGGGGGGGGAATACAAGGTAATCAATGTTGTCGCACATGGGGCTCACAGTCTTAATTCCCATTTTACAGATGAGGGAACTGAGGCACAGAGAAGTTAAGTGACTTGCCCGAAGTCACACAGCTGACAAGTGGCGGAGCTGGGATAAGAACTCATGACCTCTGACTCCCAAGCCCGTGCTCTTTCCACTGAGCCACGCTGTAATTTATTTATTTATATTAATGTCTGTCTCCCCCTCTAGACTGTAAACTCACTGTGGGCAGCAAATGTGTCTGTTCATTGTTATATTGCACTCTCACAAGCACTTAGTACAGTGCTCTGCACACAGTAAGTGCTCAATATATGCAACTCAATGAATGAATGAATGAAAAGTCCAGAGTGAATTATACTAGATTAGAAGAGGTGAGACATCAAACAGTCAAGATTGGAAATCTTGAAGTAATTGATCAGAATAGGAAAAACATCAGAAGTACAAACCATTTAAAATGAGGAGTTAGAATATGTGACAGAGAACCTGTAGGGAAATTTCCGATTTAGAAGCTAGAAGTTAAAAAAATGCCTTTACCTGAACATATATTCCCCATCCCCCCACCTTACCTCCTTCTCCTCCCCACAGCACCTGTATATATGTATATATGTTTGTACATATTTATTACTCTATTTATTTATTTATTTATTTGTTTTATTTGTACATATTTATTCTATTTATTTTATTTTGTTAATATGTTTTGTTTTGTTCTCTGTCTCCCCCTTCTAGACTGTGAGCCCACTGTTGGGTAGGGACCGTGTCTATATGTTGCCAACTTGTATTTCCGAAGCGCTTAGTACAGTGCTCTGCACACAGTAAGTGCTCAATAAATATGATTGAATGAATGAATATATTCAAAGCTTCTGAAAGAGATCAAAGCTTCTGAAAATATTGTGTCAGAAAAAGAAAACAGGGAAGATATTTTGCCTTCTAAAAATCTCTGATTTATTAGAGCAGTTGTTTGATAAACTGCCTTAAGTAAATAATAATAATAATTATAACAGTATTTGTTAAGTGCTTACTATGTGTCAAGCATTGACCAAAGTGCTGGGATAGATACACACTAATCAGGTTGGACCTAGTCCCTGTCCCACATGGGGCTCACATTCTTAATCCCCATTTTACAGATTAGGTAATTGAGGCACAGAGAAGTTAAGTGACTTTCCCCAAATCACCCAGCAGACAAGTGGCAGAGCTGGGATTAGAACCCAGGTTCTTCTGATTCCCAGGCCAGCGGTCTCTCCACTAGAACACATTGCTTCTCTCTAAAGTAAAGCAAATCAATTTGAATTAAAAAAAAAAAAATCCAATTATCAAACTTTATGAGCAAATCAAACAAAAATGAATAATTTTCCATTCTGTTTCATATGACTTTTTGTTGCAGGGCTTTAAGCAAGGCAGATTTTGATTACTGGAGATATCAAGGATTTCAATTTTTAAGCAATTTACTAAGGTTATTTTATTGTGGACAATTTGCAGAAAGACTGTTATGCCCACTGTGTTGTTGGAGATTTGGTTTACATTATTATGGATTGGTACGAAGTGACAGAAGATATGCTGTGTTCTTTGAAAGGTATAAACATTTGGGTAATCTCTCGTAATTATTTGAGAAAATTCAGGGGCGAAGGTAAAGTAGAAACCTACATTTCTGAGAAGCTCCCATCTGCATCCTATAAAATATCTTGCTGTAAAATAGGGCAAGAGCAGATTGAGTTGCACCATTGCTTATGTGAAAGAAGAGACCCCCTGAAGATGAGAAAGTGTTTGATTCGAAAGTCATTCATGTCACTTTTCTGTCATAGCTCACATCACACATTTTTCTCTCATCCACTGAAATATCTGTCAGATAGTATGTTTTTCATGAAAAAGTTGTGGATGCAGAAACACAGACTTTGATTCAGATTTAATATTACCATAGTGATCGTGACGCACTTCAATCATTTGTCATTATAATTACTATTTTTCAGATGTGAGGCAAAGTTTTTCATTCCGAAGAATATTGGATTATTTGACAGAATTCTCCATGTGTGTGCCAAGGCACTTTTCTTTCAGTAGAGAAGAGAATTGTTTTGTAAATCCCAAAATATATTTTTCAGTATACAGGGTAAAATATCATGTTATGTTTTGCCTTGTAATACCTTGATACACGTGTAATAACCTAAGACAGTAAAGCTTGTTTAAATAAAAAAAAAGAGGTTTGAAAGGAATCTTTAATTTAAAGAGATTGATAATGAAGCTAGCCTAACCTAATCAAACTCTCCTGCCATCTGGTCTCCTGTCTCTATAGTCAGAACAGTGGGAAAACAAAAGAGAGACTTATTTAGTAATTCCTAAAAATATTCAACCACTGAGGAACTCTTAAAGGTCCCATGAAGATATAGTGTTAAACAAAAAAGTGCTAAGCAAAAAGAAGGGCATAATTTCTCATGGGAAATTACAAAGCAAATTCATGCATTTCCAAAGTCCAAACAAATCTTACCCAAACAAAAAAAAAATATATTTTAAAAAGTTGAGAACAATAAATACAGTAAATCTTATTTATGAATTTAGAATGGAACAGCAATATAAATGTGTTAATAATATATTATGAATTTAAATTCAATGCCATCATATGTATTCATGCGGGGAAACTCTACACATGTTGGATTTTCCTGTGTTTAGTTATAGTTTCAAAAGGCCCCATACATATTGAATCTCTGCCTGGAAAGTTTTCTGGTAACATCCAACCTGTGTTGTTTCCCCACTTGTTTAATGTGCAAACATAAACTTTTGCTCTTTTTCTCCTAGCAGACTACAAAAATCTACTGGCTCAGAGGTTTCTATAACTGAAGCTATACTGTGCCTCTAGCAAAACTGCATGAGGCAAGTATAAAACCTGATGTTTTCAATTTTACACAGGACAGGCACTGAAATTACTTCTCCTCTTAGAAACTAGTTTCTAATGCCTGGTACTCGTTTTTAATCTCATTTTTCTCTAAACTATTTTATGTCATTGTTTTGCAACTCTGACAACGTATTATTTTTCAAGAGGTTTTTCTTTTAAAAAAAACCGTTCCAACTAAATTTAGTGAGCAGTTTAGTGAGCAGAATGCTGGGAGACAACAGTAGCAGTTAGACCAGCCTGGGGAATGGGATTCAGAAAAGGTATTTTATTCTTGCGGAGAAGTTTTGGGAATGTCAGGGCATCAAATGGCAGATCAGAAAACAGCAATAGTTGCTAAACACCAGTAAACGTTTACAAATTGTGAAATAATAATAATGTTCGTATTTATTAAGTGTTTACTATGTGCAAAGCACTGTTCTAAGCACTGGGGAGGTTACAAGGTGATCAGGTTGTCCCATGGAGGGCTCACAGTCTTAATCCCCATTTTACAGATGAGGTAACTGGGGCACAGAGAAGTTAAGTGACTTGCCCAAAGTCACAAAGCTAAGTGGAGGAGCCAAGATTTGAACCCATGAACTCTGACTCCAAAGTCCAGGCTCTTTCCACTGAGCCACGCTGCTTTTCTAGATTCCCAGTCATGTGTATTTTCAGTTACATCTGCATATTTGGATATGATTTCACTAACAATAGAATACTCTTTGACTCCATACAATGCTATCTAAAATGAATTCAGTAAATATACAGTCAGTTTGACTTCTTTTTTATCTTGAAACAGACCAGCAATAGAGTGTCTCAGGGTTTGGAGTTTTACTCCCTTTTTGTCCTACCAAATGATAATGAAAATAATAATAATAATTTGTTAAGCACTTATTATATGCTAAGTTCTATACTAAGATGTGGGATAGAGACAAGCTAATTAGCTTGGCCACAGTCCCTGTCCACTATGGGGCTTAAAAGGCTAAGCAAGAGGGAGAACAGAGAAGCAGCATGGCTCAGTGGAAAGAGCCCGGGCTTTGGGGTCAGAGGTCATGGGTTCAAATCCTGCTCCACCACTTGTCAGCTCTGTGACTTTGGGCAAGTCACTTAACTTCTCTGTGCCTCAGTTCCCTCATCTGTAAAATGGGGATTAAGACTGTGAGCCCCCCGGGGGACAACCTGATCACCTTGTAACTTCCCCAGTGCTTAGAATAGTGCTTGCACATAGTAAGCACTTAATAAATGCCATCATTATTATTATTATTAACAGGTATTTTCTCTTAGATGAATCAGGGGAGAGGTTAGTACGGAGAAGGCTACTGGATATCTAAAGAGCTGTATCTCGTTCCTTGTGCTTTCAACATGATCAGACAAGTTCCTAAAACAGAAACAATCTTATTGCAAAACCAGCAGGTCATTTAACAGTCTAGTAATTTAGCTGCAGTTGGAAAGAAAATGAGAAAAAAAATCTGTGTCCTCAGAAATGAGTAGAACATTTTTGTTAACTTCCCTACCCAAATCCTTTCTAAGGTCATAGTAGTCAACCATACTGATTTTTTTTTCTTAGATTATTTTACTTTCTGATAAATTAACTAGTTTGGAATTTCTAGGCGCTTGAAGAACATGAATAAACAAAGTCACACTGCCTTCTATTCTGCCCTTGAAGAGCTGAAACTGTAATGGGGAACACGGCAATATACAAATGCCAGATATACACTTGATAGAAGAAAAAGAGGCTAAACACAAATGCTTAAAAAGCAAGTAATTAAATAATTTTTTAAAAATATAAGAAACAGGTATACCCAAGGGGTTTGTTGGTGCTGATTGTGGTGATAGGGGGTGGAGGAGACTTTTAAGGAGGAAAGGGGCAGAGTTTGGCAGATATGGCAGGGGCAGGTGGGTACACGAGCAATTGATTGGCAGTAGAAGAGTTGCAGATGAAGAACTGTTGGAAGCTCAGCTATGGGAGTATGAAGAGTGGTAGTTGTGATGTAAAGGAGAAGATGTGGAAGGAGAATGAGAAGAAAGGAGGAGAAAGGATAAAAAGAAGGAGGAGGAGAAAGAAGGAGGAGGGAGGAGAAGGAGGAGAAGAAGGAAAAGGAGGAAGAGAAGATGAAGAAGAAGCCTACCTTTCTGAATGATTGATGCTCTTCTGTTCATTCAATAGCATTAATTGAGGGCCTACTCTATCAATCATATTTATTGTGTGCTTACCACGTGAAAAGCACTATATTGAGCACTCGGGCAACTGTTGTATGTGTCTTTTCTACTGCTGTAATGATCATGATGGTATTTGTTGAGCGCTTGCTATGTGCCAAGCACTGTCCTGGGCGTTGAGGTGGACACAGTCCCTGTCCCATGTGGGACTCACAGTCTCCATCCCCATTTTCCAGATGGGGGGACTGAGGCCCAGAGAGGTGAAGTGACTTGCCCAGGGTCACACAGCTGATAAGTGGCGGAGTTGGGATTGGAACCTGCAGCCTCTGACTCCCAAGCCCGGGCTCTTTCCACTAAGCCACACCACACCTCATGGTAACGATGGGATCTTCAAGACTGTGAATCCGTTGTTGGGTAGGGATTGTCTCTATCTTGTTGCCGAATTGTACTTCCCAAGCGCTTAATAAAGTGCTCTCCACACAGTGAGTGCTCAATAAATACGATTGAATAAATGAATGAATGTCATAACAGAGTTATGATAGGCTAATTCCCTGCCCAAACTGAGCCTAGAGTTCAGAGTCTTCAACGTGCAGAGCACCTTACAAAGCGCTGAAAATAAAACTTTGAAAGTAAGAATTTGGCATGCCTGGGGATCCCCCAGGGGGCTATCTCAGAGTAAGGAGAAGGAAAGGGTGGCCAAGGGACACATTAGGAATGAATGAAAGAATAAAAATAACAAAACAGGGTAAGAAGTATAACAATAAGAGGGGAAGAACGCTGCAGCTAGAGAAAGAGTATTTCCACGTCCTCACTGAAAGCACCAGTCCAAGCTTCTCAAATAATAATAATAGTATTAGCTATGTGCTTGCTATTTTTCAATCACTGTTCTAAGCAGTGGGGTAGATACAAGGAAATCAGGTTGGATCAAGTTGGTTGTCATTGAAACGTTTTGAAGGGGAAAAGGATGTGTTCTGAGCGGGATTTTAAAAAAGGCAGTACCTGCAGCCATATGAAGGATACAAGGAAGAGAAAAGAGACTTGAGGTGAAGAGACCAAAATCAAGGTGGTTTTGGCAGCAGCCCCAGAGATGATAATACTTGAAGCTTTTTGAAAACAAGAGTTGAATGTACAGCTGAATAAACCATGAGTTCATCACACCACCTTTTGGAATAATTGATCACAGTCACTTATTTTGGAACAATCAGAAGCATTTCCATAATAATTATGGTATTTGCTAAGCGCTTACTATGAACCAAGCACTGTTGGGGAATGAAAGGGTAAATACTGAGGTGCCCCTGGTTAGGAAGTTTGCATTCCTAAGGCTCACCAAGAAGCAGCATGGTCTAGTTGAAAGACCACGGGCCTGGGAATCAGAGACCTGGGATCTCATCCTGGTATTGCCGATTATCTAATGATAATAACGATAGAATTTCTTAAGCGCTCACTACGTGCAAAGCACTGTTCTAAGCACTGGGGAGGTTACAAGGTGATCAGGTTGTCCCACGGTGGGCTCACAGTCTTGATCCCCATTTTACAGCTGAGGTAACTGCGTCACAGAGAAGTTAAGTGACTTGCCCAAAGTCACACAGCTGACAACTGGCGGAGCCGGGATTTGAACCCATGACCTCTGACTCCAAAGCCCGTGCTCTTTCAATCAATCAATCAATCAATCGTATTTATTGAGCACTTACTGTGTGCAGAGCACTGTACTAAGCGCTTGGGAAGTACAAGTCGGCAACATATAGAGACAGTCCCTACCCAACATTGGGCTCACAGTCTTTCCACTGAGCCACGCTGCTTCTCCATCACACACATCTGATGTGTGACTGTGGGCAAGTCACATAACTTCTCTGTGCCTCAGTTCCCTCATCTGCAAAATGGGAATTCAATACCTGGTTTCTCTCCTACTTAGGCTGTGAGCCCCATGTGGGACAGGGAATGTGTTCAACAAGACGGTGCTTGGCACAGAGTAAACACTTAATAAATACCACAGTTAGTATTCTAAGGGCAGAAGAGGAATAGAGAGCAGAAACTTATTGAGTGCAAACCTAATGATGCCACCAGACAATCCCAGGGAGTGACTGCTGGGAGCCAGCTGGAACCTGGAGAAGCAGTGTGAGCTAGTGGATAGAGTATGGCCCTTCGCCCGAAGAACCTGGGTTCTAATCCTGTTCTGCCACTTTTCTGCTGTGTGACCTTGGGCAAGTCATTTAACTTCTCTGTGCCTCAGTTATCTCACGTGTAAAATGGGGATTAACACTGATAGCTCCACGTGGGACAGGGACTGTGTCCAACTTGATTAGCTTCTATCTACCGCAGTGCTTAAAACAGTGCTTGATAGAGTAAGTGCTTAAATACTATCATTATTAACTGATCAGTAGCCCTGCTAAAAACTAGGTGACAGAGACTACTTAAAAAAGCTGAACTGTAGCCTCATATTCATTCAATCGTATTTACTGAGCACTTATTGTGTGCACAGCACTGTACTAAGCACTTGGGGAGTACAAATCACCTCATGGTGACAGTATGCACAGTGGCAATGATCTTTTTGTCACTAGACTCATTTGCATGGTCATGCTAATTGTATGTGACTGATAAGACCATGTTATGCACATGCCGTAGAATAACTAGCTGGGGAGGGAGAGACAGGAATGACTGACACTGCACTGTCCACCGGACAGGGCTCACATGAACGGCAGGTATAATCAGGGTCCCTGGCTGTGGGACGGTGAACTGTAGAGGTTCCCCAGAAGGAAACCGAGCTGGGTTCAGACTCTGGATTTCTTTATCCATTGGATAACTGGAAGAGATCCCTCGGAGGTGGGAACTCAGTTGATCTGCTCCATGTCCGGACCAGAACCTCAGAAACCGGGAGAGAAGCTGCTCTGGACCAGGACTAAAAACATCCTTACTTAAACATTCAGTGAATGATAATGGCTCTCCCCAACTTCAAAGCTTTATTGAAGGCGCATCTCCTCCAGGAAGTCTTCCCTGACTGAGCCCTCCTCTCATCTTCTCATCTTCTGCATTGCTCATACTTGCTCCTTCATCCATTCATTCATTCATTCAATCGTATTTATTGAGTGCTTACTGTGTGCAGAGCACTGTACTAAGTGCTTGGGAAGTACAAGTCGGCAACACATAGAGACGGTCCCTACCCAACAGCGGGCTCACAGTCCACCCTCCCTTCATTCATTTGTACTTATTGAGCGCTTACTGTGTACAGAGCACTGTACTAAGTGCTTGGGAAGTACAAGTTGGCAACATATAGAGATGGTCCCTACCCAACAGTGGGCTCACAGTCTAGAAGGTTCCCCACAACACATATGCATATATCTGTATATATTTGTAATTTATTTATCTATTTATTTTTATTAATGCCTGTCTCCCCCTTTAGAATGTGAGCTTGTTGTGGGAAAGGAATGTGCCTGATGTTATATTGCACTCTCCCAAGCACTTAGTACAGTGCTTTTCACATAAGTGCTCAAAAAAATGATTATTAATAATAATAATAATAATGAGCTTAAGAATGATTTCATGATGACACTCCAATGACACTGGGAATAAATATGGTGTAGGCACAAACATCCACCCCCTTTTGATTATAGAAGCAGGCTCCCTCTGCCTGCAAATTAGTTCCGTGAAATTTAGCCACTAACTGTCACAGAGTTGCAATACTGTTTGTCAGCACTGAGTGCCAGTTTGCAGAAAAAATGGATAAACTTACTGTTCCTTCTCTGTTTACGTGCTTGAACTACAAACCATCAGTTTCACCAGAAACAGTCTCTCCTTAAGAGGAAAAAGAAATCTATTTTCACTTAAACTTGTTTCAAGTCCAAGCTTGTTCATATCCATACACGAAATGAAATGGTGCTCATTGAAGGGGTCTGTCAAAATTTTCTTGTCCAAAGTCACATGAATAATTGTCATCATTTCACATTATTGCTAAAAACAGACACTTTTATTGTTCATTGTGTTCCCCTTGTATTTTTTAGGAGCATAGACACATTTGAGATTCCTTTTCTTCTTAATTTGAACAAAAGAAAAATGTGGGTACTTTAACACTTGCCCTAAAGGAATACTGTATATGTAGGACTTCTCACTTAAACAAGAATCATGTTATATCCAATTTTACAGTGAAAGCTATCATTTTAAGGAAAACTAACTACTAAAACAAGAGCCTAAAGAATTCATATTTTGAAAATGGAATATAAGTCTATAGATATTTTGCTATTACAGAATGAGGAAGCTATCTGACCTCTCCAGTTCCCAAGTTGTTTTTCTTACTATTAACCGACTAAAATAATAATAATAATAGTAGCAGTAGTAGTGGTTTTTGTTAAGCACTTACTATACATCAAGCACCATACTCAATGCTGGGTTTGAAACTGGATATAGACGTAGTCCCTGTCCCATGTGGGGCTCAGTCTAACGGTGAGGGAGAACAAGCATTTAATTCCCATTTTATACTTAAGAAAAAGAAGGCCCAGAAAAGTTAAGTGATTTACTTAAGGTCACACAGTGGATACGAGGTAGAGCCAAGATTAGAACTCACTGATTCCCGGGCTTTTGTGTTTTTCACTAAGCCACAGTGCTTCTCAATGGCTATCTTAGATATTTAAAGGCGCTTCCACATAAAATAGGTATCTTTAAGGTACCAGTATAAAGGTGGCTTATAAGTTTATGTTTGTATATACATGCATGTCTATTTATATACATATATACCTACAGAAGGCATCTGCACACAGGCACACACACGCACACTTTGTATCTGAATAATAATGATGGTATTTGTTAACTGCTTACTATGTGCAAAGCACTGTTCTAAGCCCTGGGGAGGTTACGAGGTGATCAGGTTGTCCCCCGGGGGGCTCACAGTCTTAATCCCCGTTTTACAGATGAGGGGACTGAGGCACAGTTAAGTGACTTGCCCAAAGTCACACAGCTGATGGTGGAGCTGGGATTTGAACCCACGACCCCTGACTCCAAAGCCCGGGCTCTTTCCACTGAGCCACGCTGCTTCTCCAAGAAGATTGGAAGAAGATTCTACTGATGATAAAATCCACTTCTGTGGAGTTTGTGGCTAAAAAAGCCAGTGTGGAACCCAACAATCCCGGCCATCTTGTACACACTGGGAGGCTTTCAATTGGTCAATCAATCAATGGTATTTTTTTGAGTGCTTACTGTGTTCAGAACACTGTACTAAGCCCTTAGGGGAGTATGATTCTACAGAGTAGGTAGACATAATCCCAGCCTATTAAGAGCTTGCAGACTGTCCCTTATTGTGCAGTTATGGTTGATATCTGTAGTGCTGTTTTCTCTTTAGTGTCCTTGCCTCTCGCTCCTTATCCTTTCGCTGGAAAGAGCCAGGTTCCTTTCTTAATAGCAGTTCCCCATCCTGTTCTGTCTTCTTCAAATGAGTCCCAACTTTTCCAGCACTGTCTGAGGCCTTGTCTTTTTTTTTTCTTCTGAAAACAATTTTCTCTGCCCTCCCGGCTTTCAGTTTTTCCAGTTTCCACACAAATGGCCACATACGGTGGTCAGTTCTGTTATCTTTCTGGTTTAGGTTACACGGCTGCCCTGAGGCTTACAGTATCTTGGTTAGCATTGGACACACTGTCAGTGCTACTGACATTCATTCTCAGTTTAATAAGTTTGTATCTTTTAGCCTTGGGATTTCACATATCAGATTATCATAGAAAAGATCCCCTTTGCTCTAAAATAATATCCTCCTTCTCTTTCCATCATCTTCATATTTTGTGACTTTTCTGATATAAGGACTGAAGTAACCACTGAAGTGAATATTCTAATAGCTCAAAACTATCCATTTTTGTTCTTAAGCTTGGCTAAGTATTGGATTAAATCTATAAAAGGGAAAAGAAACCGAAGTAAAATTCTGAGGCTTTAGTGTCCTTCACTTACTCTAGTTCACACAGATAAGTTTTCTCACAAACTTAAATTTCCATTCAAAAATCTTAATATTGGTATTAATTATTTTTTAAAAATGAAGCAGCATTTGCAAATGCTGAAGCTCAATGTGGGCAGGGAATGGGTGTTGTATTATGCTCTCCCAAGCGCTTAGTACAGTACTTTGCACATGGTAAGTGCATAGTAAATACAACTGAATGAATGAGTGAATGAATGAAAAGATGGTTCTAGATAGATTTTACATTAAGGGATTCAAGGACCCAAATTTAGAATACAAATCTACCTTCTGGTATGTGAAATGTATGGTCATTCTACTATAGCACTGTAGTGTTTTTGAAGAACGTCACGTTATAGGAAAATTGCACTACAATAATGACTCATTCAAGGGGACGGTGTGTAGAAAGTTCAAAGATAGCATTACGATGGACAATATTAATACCTTTATAACAATAATGATAATAATGGCATTTATTAAGCACTTACTATATGCAAAACACTGTTCTATGCACTGGGGTGGTTACAAGGTGATCACGTTGTCCCACGTGAGGCTCACATTCTTAATCCCCATTTTACAGATGAGGTAACTGAGGCATAGAGAAGTTAAGTGACTTGCCCAAAGTCACACAGCTGACAAATGGCGAAGCCGGGATTTGAACCCATAATCTCTGACTCCAAAGCCCGGGCTCTTTCCACTGAGCCATGCTGCTTCTCTACTTTTCTACCATTAGGATTCCTTACACATCCTTGTCATTGCTTTTTTTTTTCCACTATTTTAAATATTAATACGGTGTGAAGTGCTGCATAGTCAGTAAGGCTGAAGCAGAAGCTGGGAAGAGTAGCAGCACCACTCCATGACTGACAAAGTTAATATCAGTAATTATTTCTTTCTACACCAAAACTATCTGCTCCAATTTCCAAATTGTTTCATAACCAGTATTTGCTTGGGTTGTGGAAAAAACGTTTCCCAATACTTCCATCATATTTATAGTCAAGTCATGCATTAAAAACACGGGTAAGGGGAGAATGAATATACATTAATTGTAGTTTGTATTGGCTAGAATCAAAATCTTATGCAATATCTAATCAGCAGTATGTAGAATGAGCATTAACATTCTTTTTGCTTAATTGATCTCCCCAAACCATCACTGAATTAAGTGGTTATAATCCCCCTCTGAAATGAGTCTACTGGAATTTGGAACTGCAGCCGTGAAAAGCTTAAATTTCTTTGATATATTTTAAATTTAAGCAGTGGTTAAACCCTTCCTAAGAATTACAAAACGCGTTTGACCCTTTTCTGCTTGAGCAATTAATGAAGGCTTATTGAAAGCCTAGTGTCAATTTACTCTGAGATGTCAAGAAAGCCAATTGAAATAAGAACATGGTGCCAGTTTCCAATAAAACATTTCTTGGATTGAAGGGGGTCTGGGAAACGTGTTTCTGCTTATAAAGACATTGGCTGGATGCCATCCTCTGTACCAAAAAGACATTGGCATCATTTTCCTGCTGGTTCAGTCATAGTAATAGTACATTTCAAGTAGTTACTCTGTGAAATAAATAATAAGGGTGAGAATTTGTCGGGCTCAAAGGTTAGGAACGGAAGCAGAATCTTCCTGCTCCAATGGGATATCAGAGAATGTGTCAGAGGGAGCAGGCAGAATAAGCAGCTCCATCCACAGTTTAAATGAAGAGCTAAATAATTACTCTATATATCTATTTATTTATTTTACTTGTACATATCTATTCTATTTATTTTATTTTATTAGTATGTTTGGTTTTGTTCTCCGTCTCCCCCTTTTAGACTGTGAGCCCACTGTTGGGTAGGGACTGTCTCTATATGTTGCCAACTTGTACTTCCCAAGTGCTTAGTACAGTGCTCTGCACATAGTAAGCGCTCAATAAATATGATTGATGAATAATAGTAATAATGATGGTATTTGTTAAACACTTCCTATGTGCCAGGCACTGTACTAAGTGCAGGGGTGGATGCAAGCAAATTGGGTTGGACCCAATCCCTATTCCATGAGGGGCTCACAGTCTCAATCGCCATTTTACAGAAGTGGTAACTCAGGCACAAAGAAGTGAAGTGACTTGCCCAAGGTCACACAGCAGATGAGTGACAGAGCAGGTATAATAATGATGGCATTTACTAAGTGCTTACTATAAGCAGAGCACTGTTCTAAGCGCTGGGGAGGTTACAAGGTGATCAGGTTGTCCCACGGGGGGCTCACAGTCTTAATCCCCATTTTACAGATGAGGGAACTGAGGCACAGAGAAGTTAAGTGACTTGCCCAAAGTCACACAGCTGACAATTGGCAGAGCCGGGATTTGAACCCATGACCTCTGACTCCAAAGCCCGGGCTCAGTATTAGAATTCATGACCTTCTGACATAAAATCGAATATTCAGTTGAATATGCATATGTACGCACATGCTGAGGGTTACTTTCCCCAATGCTCAGAACACTACTCAGCGCTGAATAAGCACTGAATAATAATAACAATATTAACTGTGGCATTTATTAAGCGCTTACTATGTGCTCAGCACTGTACTAAGCTCTTGGGTAGATACAAGATAATCAGGTCCCACAGTGGGGTCCATACTCTAAGTAAGAGGAAGCACAGGTTTTCCATCCTCATTTTGCAAATGAGGGAAGTGAGGCACAGAGAGGTTTAGTAATTTGCCCAAGGTCACACAGCAGGTAAATGACAGAACCAGGATTATAAGAGAGATTCCCCGGCTCCCAGACCCAAGGTCTTTCCACTACGTCACACAGCTTCCCTCTGAGTAATTAAGATGCAAGAGACAGATAAAAAGTTGATTAAATTGGGCATCTAGTAATAATCAGTTGGGATTTTAAGGGGACTTTGAAGACGTGGAGGACTAGAGTGGGAAAGAGTTCGGGGACAAAGTAGAACATGCACAAATGTGGGCAAGACAGGAATGGCATACAACTGGGATGGGGGCTTAGTAGGGTGCCCGATGCCAACAGGGGAGTTCGGGTGAGGAGTGCCAAAAATTCAATGGAAAGAAATGGGTAGAGAGTCTGGAATCCGTTAGTCTGTACTTAAAGTAGAGGACGTGACAGAAAGTCTTTAAATTGGTAGGTTTCACACATGAATTCTGCACCTACTTCAGGCTATAAACTGACAGGTGGCACTTAGCTAAGGTTTTCATAGCAACAATAGTCATACAGTGGCAAACTATATGAAGAAATAACCATCTTTCCTTGATTTTTTATTTAATTCCTTACTTGGGACCAGGGTATATGTTTCAAATAGTGCCCTACACACAACAGGCATTCACAATATACCAGGTGATGACTTAATGGTTGATTTTTACTACTTCCATGAAAACTTGGCTGTATTTCCTTTAGCAGCAATTCTTTAGACATATCATCCACATAACTTTACACTCCCCCACCCTGCCACCTCCCCAATCTAGACTGTAACTCGCTATGGGTCCTGCCTATTCTGTTGCACTGTCCCCTTCCAAGTGCTTAGTGTAGTGCTTTGCACTTAGAAAGTGCTCAATAAATATGATAGATTGATAGGTTTAATCTCCCCTCCGGCTCCTCGGTCCTCCTGGAAAATATCCGTTTTAGGCTACTGGTGCCCACTGTCATTCATGGGGTTCCTTTTCCTTGTTGATTCCCCTTCTCCTTGCCCAAATCCTGTCCTGAAATTGTCCCTGTTTCTGTTGATGCCACACGCTGCAGGGGAAATCGTTTCCCTTTGGGCTGGGTCCTAAGAGAAAGCAGTTTTGTTCTAGATCCCTCTAGCCTTGTTCCCTGGTTCTACGTGTGGGGCTAGTCTATCTGGGACCTCATAGTCAATTACTTGGACTAGGGAGGTGGCAATATGGATGGAAAGGAAGGGGGGGGATACTTGTTATTGTTTTTAAGAGCTTACTATGTGTCTAGCACTCTTTTTAGTGCTGGGGTAGATAAAAGTTAATCATGTCGGACCTAGTCCCTGTCCCACTTGGAGTGCAAAGTCTAAGTAGGAGGGAGAACAGGTATTAAATTCCCATTTTACAGTTGAGGAAACTGAAGTACAGAGAATTTAAGTGACTTGCCCAAGGCCACCCAGCAACCAGTTGGCAGAGCCAGAATTGGAACCCAGATCTTCCACCTTCCAGGCCTGTGCTTTTCCCACTAGGTCGTGTTGTTTCTCCAGTCAATCAACAGCATTTATTGAGCACTACCTTTATGCCGAGCACTGTATAAAGTGCTTGTCGAAGGTAATAATAATAACTGTGGTATTTGTTAAGCACTATGTGCCGAGCACTGGGATAGATGCAAGGTAATCAGGTTGGACACAGTCCACGTCCCTCATGGCACTTATGATCTTGACCTCCATTTTGCAGATGAGGTAACTGAGGCACAGATCAGTTAAGTAACTTGCCCAAGGTCACAAAGCAGACATGTGGCAGAGCAAGGATTAGAACCCACAACTTCCCAGGCACATGCTCATTCCACTAGGCCATTACAATAGAGTTTACAGTCTAGAGGAAGACCCTGAGTCTAGAAGGTTTGAATACCACTGGCTTAGAAAGAACTTCCTAGAGATCTTTACAAATTTGCTCAGCGTTCTTTGGGGAATAACAGAAATTAAGCCAATGTGTCAACTCTCATCTTTCATTCATTCATCCAGTCATATTTACTGAGTGCTTACTTTGTGCAGAGCACTATATGAAGCACTTGGGAAGTACAGGTCGGCAACATATAGAGACGGTCCCTACCCAACAACGGGCTCCCAGTCTAGAAGCGGAAGTCAGACAACAAAATAAAACATGTAGACAGGTGTCAAAATCGTCAAAACAAATAGAATTAAAGTTATATGCACATCATTAACAAGATAAATAGAATAGTAAATATGTACAAGTAAAATAAATAGAGTAATAAATCTGTACAAACATATACAAGTGCTGTGGGGAGGGGAAGGAGGTAGGGTGATGTAATCCCAAAATTGTATTAGGCTAGCTACACAGGCCATGCCAATATTCTGGGAGGGATGGACACAAAATAAAGCCTTTGAATTTTTATCCATATGGCCTCAGCAGCTGACTAAAGCAATTTCTTTTCGAGAAATGAAATCTGCATCCATTGGGTTACGTTGTAATCTAGCAGATAGAAGCTCAATAGTCATTCATACTGGCTGATTAGAAGGGACCCTGAAACAGAAATGGTGGAAGTGGTTTCCAAATATTATAATGGCCAAATAAAGAAAGTTTCTTCTTGGCAACATTTCTTCTCATGCCTCCGAGGGAATATCCAGATACTACATTATATTAGCCTATTTCAAACATGAGAAGAAGTGGTTCCGATAAATATAGTCGGGTGTTAGGGGGAGGCTAGAAAGCAGAACGGCTATATTTATGATAAGGACACTTCTCCAAGAGTTATCACTGTGTAGGTAAATCACTGGGTATTACTGATCTCCAAGATAACCCTGCATTGGAGATTGTTTATCAAAACTACAGCTGGCAGTCCACAGAATTTTCATTTTGAATAATTCACCACAAGGATTTCATGATACATATGTATCCCAGAAACCTGGGTGATTGTAAGCTTTTTCCATTGACTTCCAGTAACTCTGAAGAAGAAAATCACCGTGTTTTCTGAAATCACTTCTGGGCCCCAAGCCTTATTTGAAACGATACCGTTGATGAGGCAGTGGCATGAATGGAACACAAAACTGTTTTTTTAATGATCTAAGTGAATCTCGTCTAGGGGCTTGGTCAAGGAGATGATGTAAAAGAGATCAGAATAAAAACCAGTCCTGAATGACATTTCTCTTGAAAAAAATATATGACCCATGACAGTCGGTAAACATGTATTTGACAACTGATATTTTCCAAAATCATTTGTTGATCACCTCCACTGAATTCTGAATCAGTGTGTAATTTTAGATGAATTGATCATTTTTCTCATGTCTAAGGACAATGTCAGCTACATGTGTTCATGAAAGTTTCGAAAACTGTGATGTTGGGAGGATTTGTAAATGTCTAAGACCTGAAGTCCTGTCACATTCAGCTCCAAGAGGTGTTTTATTTTTAATGGCATTTCTTAAGCACTTACTGTGTGTCAAACAGTTTTAAGAGCTGGGGAAGTTACAAGTTAATTAGGTTGGACAGAGTCCCACAGTCAAAGAGGTTTGCACCTTTATATGACAAAGAAATCTAATTGGTTTTATAGGAAACAACTTCTGTTATTCCAATGAGATATATTAAATATTGAAAAGCAATCATATTATATTTAGTATAATGCCCTGTACACACTATGCGCTCAGTTAATACCATTGATTGATACATCCACCTTCGCCTTAAGGACCCGGCTGATAGTATAAGCTGGAGAAATATTTTTGTGAAAATTCTTGATCATATACTTTGTACAAAGAGCAAATGTATAGACAGTGCATTCTTTTTCCTGCCATCACAAACCTCATCTGTTGATTCCTAAAAAGTCATTACTGACTTTATTTGTCACACCAGAGTGGCTTCTCAAGAGCCTAGGCAGACGTAGAGATAACTAGGGAAGAATCACATTGTTCGCTTCCTGCGGAGTCTCAGCATTGCAGTCGAAATGGCATGCAACCCCGTATTACCTAGTCACAGCAGGGTAACTTTTCGGGGCAGGAAATTTGGCTGGTGCTAACATTTTTATTCTGAACACCAAGGCTATTCCTGGAGAAAAACACAGTTTGAGCACTACAGTACCCATTTACTTGCAATTTTCTTACTCTTCTCCCCTATGTTCTATGGAAGTTTGAGTGTGGGTGTCTGCCGCAAGGGGCCGTTCATGGAGAGGACAGGTGGGCCCCCTTTCAAAGCCTTATTGAAAGCACATCTCCTCCAAGAGGCCTTCCTTAATTAATCCCTCCTTTTCTCTTCTCCCACTCCCTTCTGTGTCACCCTAACTTGCCCCCTTTATTCATCCCGAGAGGAGCAGCGTGGCACAGTAGAAAGAGCAACGGCTTTGGAGCCAGAGGTCACGGGTTCAAATACCAGCTCTGCCAATTGTCAGCTGTGTGACTTTGGTCAAGTCACTTAACTTTTCTGTGCCTCAGTTACCTCATCTGTAAAATGGGGATTAAGACTATGAGCCCCCCCGTGGGACAACCTAATCACCTTATAACCTCCCCAGCACTTAGAACAAGGCTTTGCACATAGTAAGTGCTTAATAAATGCCATAATTATTATTATCATCCCCCTCCCAGCCCACAGCACTTACGTACATATCTGTAATCTATTTCTTTATATTAATGTCTGTCCTCCTTTCTAGACAGAGCTCATTTTGGGCAGGAAATGTGTCTGTTTATCGTTGTATTGTACCATCCCAAGCTTTTAGCAGTAGGGATGGTACCGCAACCTGGGTGTCATCCTCGACTCTGCTCTCTCGTTCACCCCTCACATCCAAGCCGTCACCAAAACCTGTTGGTCTCAGCTCCGCAACATTGCCAAGATCCGCCCTTTCCTCTCCATCCAAACCGCTACCCTGCTCGTTCAAGCTCTCATCCTATCCCATCTGGACTACTGTATCAGCCTTCTCTCCGATCTTCCATCCTCCTGTCTCTCCCCTCTTCAATCCATACTTGACACCGCTGCCTGGATTGTCTTTGTCCAGAAACGCTCTGGGCACGTTACTCCCCTCCTCAAAAATCTCCAGTGGCTACCAATCAATCTGCGCATCAGGCAGAAACTCCTCACCCTGGGCTTCAAGGCTGTCCATCACCTCGCCCCCTCCTACCTCACCTCCCTTCTTTCCTTCTCCAGCCCAGCCCGCACCCTCCGCTTCTCTGCCGCTAATCTCCTCACCGTTAGGCCTCGTTCTTGCCTGTCCCGCTGTCGACCCCCAGCCCATGTCATCTCCTTGGCCTGGAATGCCCTCCCTCTGCCCATCTGCCAAGCTAGCTCTCTTGCTCCCTTCAAGGCCCTACTGAGAGCTCACCTCTTCCAGGAGGCCTTCCCAGACTGAGCCACCTCCTTCCTCTCCCCCTCATCCCCCTCTCCATCCCCCCGCCTTACCTCCTTCCCTTCCCCACAGCACTTGTATATATGTATATATGTTTTCCCTTCAAGGCCCTACTGAGAGCTCACCTCTTCCAGGAGGCCTTCCCAGACTGAGCACCCTCATTCCTCTCCCCCTCATCCCCCTCTCCATCCCCCCGCCTTACCTCCTTCCCTTCCCCACAGCACTTGTATATATGTATATATGTTTGAACGTATTTATTACTCTATTTATTTTACTTGTACATATTTATTCTATTTATTTTATTTTGTTAATATGTTTTGTTTTGTTCTCTGTCTCCCCCTTCTAGACTGTGAGCCCACTGTTGGGTAGGGACCGTCTCTATATGTTGCCAACTTGTACTTCCCAAGCGCTTAGTACAGTGCTCTGCACACAGTAAGTGCTCAATAAATACGATTGATTGATTGATTGATTAGGGAAATCAGTGGGGAGGTTGAGCCGTAGTGAAGCTGGTATATGATGAGTATCTGTAATGGAATAACGGCTGTATGGATGAAAGGAAGGGGCAGACTTGGTAGATGTTGTGGAGGAAAAACTGACAGAATTTAGGGACAGACTGAATAAAGGAGTTGAAAGGAAGACAGCATCAGTCAATCAGTAAATGATATTTGAGTGCTTACGAGGGAAGTGCACTGTACACTTGGGAGAATACAGTACAAAAGGGAATTTACAGACAAATCGCCATCCACAAGGCACTCACAGACTAGATAGGGAGACAGACATGATGAATTCCAGATGGGGAAATGAGAAGCAGCGTGGCTGAGTAAGAAGAGCTCAGGCTTGGGAGTCAGAGGTCATGGGTTCTAATCCCTGCGCTGACATTTGTCACCTGCGTGACTTTGGGCAAGTCACTTAACTTCTCTTTGCGTCAGTTACCTACCTCATCTGCAAAATGGGGATTAAGTCTGTGAGCTCCATGTGGGAAACCTGATTACTTTGTATCTACTCCAGTGCCTAGAACAGTGCTTGGCAAATAGGAAGCACTTAAAAAATACCATTATTATTATTATTGTTATATGTATGTAAATACTGGAGAGTTGAGAGTGGGGTGAGTATTAAGTGATTAAAGTGTGCTTCAGTGCTTAATGCGGGAAGGAGTCAAAGTTAATAGGAAGGTTGTGGATTTCAAGATGCAAGGTTAGTATTAATAGTAAGAATATGCTACTCTAGATTGAAGCTTATACCTTTTAAAGGAATTTAGCTGTAAGATTAGTAGTAGAAGTGTTAGCTTTTATTAAACACTCTGTGCAATTCACTGCGCTAAGTGCTAGGAAACAATATACAGGTGAGAATTAGGCAGGGTTCCTGACCCTTAAGGATTTCATAATCTAGGAATAAAAAGGGAAAGGGAAATGTCGACAGATACATACAGGAAAATAATAAAATATAAACACAAAATCAACATAGTGAGCACAAGGAAAAAGACAATATGAAATAAATGGAAAGTCATAGGGAACAGGGGCTAGAAGAGCAGATTTTCAGGCTTCTCGCGGCTCGGATTCCGCAATCACAGCCACAGTTGTGATCCTCCCAATAGTCTACATTCCGGGGAGGCAGCCTAAAGCCGCTCTCTGTCCTTCCCGCCAGAATAGAGCAAGGCAGGCAGGGAAGGAAGCCCAAAGATGAGGCAGTGGCGGGAAGGTATAGGGTGGCTCAGGTCATGGGTAAACTGCTCAGCTATCCAGCAGGTCCGGAAAGCTGAGGGTGTGCGCTGCTGCTACTTCTTTATTTTCCACAGAGCGGAACGATACAGGTTAGGTTGGAGGTCCCAGGATGACAAAAATTAAATGCTCTATTATGGAAACAAACTCTGCATTCTTACTTATTTACTTGCACTTTGCCTATCCTTTTCTGAACTGCGATTCAGTTATGGCACGTGGTTAGCTGGAATTACCTTTCAACTCCTTTATTCAGTCTGTCCCTAAATTCTGCCAGTTTTTCCTCTTTTTTGTATGGTCCATGGTGTCTTGCCCCTTTGGCAGCTCCCAGGTGGCCACCATCTGTGGCCACTCCTACTGGGCTGGGACCTGAGGTGATAGCTTACCTACCGTACTGTCCTTTTTTTTTTTGAATTGCACTTCTTAAGTGCTTATTATGTGCCAAAACTGTATTAGGCACTGACCGCACACTTCATCCCTCTAATGCTAACCTTCTCACTTTACCTTGATTTCATCTATTAGGCTGCTGACCTCTCGCCCATGTCCTGGCTCTAGCTTGGAATGCCTTCCCTCCTCATATCTGACGGATAATTACTTTCCCCCCCCCCGCCTTCAAAGCCCTATTGAAGGCACATCTCCTCCAAGAGACCTTCCCTAAGTCCTCCTATCCTCTTCTCCTACTCCCTTCTGCATCATCCTGACTTGCTCCCTTTATTTATCCTCCTTCCCAGCCCCACAGCACTTATATGCATATCTATGATAATAATGATGCCATTTGTTAAGCGCTTATTGTGTGCAAAGCACTGTCCTAAGCACAGGGGAGGATACAAGGTGATCAGATTGCCCCATGTGAGGCTCACAGTCTTCATCCTCATTTTGCAGATGAGGTAACTGAGGCCCAGAGAAGTGAAGTGACTTGCTCAAAGTCACACAGCTAAGTTGCAGAGCCAGCACTTGAACCCGTGACCTCTGATTCCCAAGCCCGGGCTCTTTCCATTGAGCCACGCTGCTTATCTAATTAATTGATATTAATGTCTGTCTCCCCCTCTAGACTGTAAGCTCATTGTGGGCAGGAAATGTGTCTATTATACCATACCCTCCCAAATGCTTAGTACAGTGCTCTGCACCCATAACTGCTCAATAAATATGATTGACCAACTCACTGACACTGTGACATTTTAAAGATAATCAGGTTAGACACTGTCACTGTCCCACAGAAGGCTCACAGTCTAGGTTGGAGGGAGAAGGATTGAATCCCCACTTTGCAGATGAGGAAACTGAGGCACAGAGAAGTTAAGTGACTTGCCCAAGGTCATACAACACATAAGTGGGGAACCCGGGAATAGAACCCCGGTACCAGAGCATCCAGGTCCATGCTCTTTCCACTAGAGTACACTGCTTCCCATCCAAAGATACACCTGTCTACTAAGGAATGCAATACCCACAAGACACGATTTAGGAGTAGAAAATACAGCAGACTGTAGTGATATAGGATTGGGAAGAATAAAATCCAAAGTGAGGAGACTAAACCTCAAAGGAAGAGTTTTTAGACTTGAACAGCGTAGAGTAGCAAGAAAAAACATAATTTCCAGAGAGACTGCAGGACTGACTAGTGACTCAGAACAGATCCCAGTTCAATTAGAACATCAAAAATGTATCTGACATTCAGAGTTAATTTCCATTTCGTGATTTCTCCCAAACTCACAATTTCCTACTGCACTCTTTGCAGTGGAAAATTATGCAATGGAAATTAATTGTGAATTCATATTCATAAAAAGTACTTGTAAGATGTCAGATTGTTTCAAAAATTACATTTCTCCTAATAATTTTATAGGAGGTTTAAATCCAGTCATTGAAGCTCAATCAAAGAAGCCAACTTTGAATTTCTAGGAAAAAAGAGGCAGCAGAGTTGGCATGTGCAGTGGCAGACAGTCGCTCTTCTGGAAAATCTTACTTTTGATTTCATTAAGGTTACTCTGAGGCTATTTGAAGCCCGAGATGTTACTAGAACTGCTAAGACAGGTGCTGAAAAATGACACTGCTCTCTCTCAGGGGCTGTGCCTGACTGGATTTGCTTGTATTTACCCCAGTGCTTAGAATAGGTGATTGACACATGGTAAGTACTTAACAGATAGAATAATTCCCAAGCGCTTAGCATAGTGCTCTATACACAGTAAGCACTCAATAAATATGATAATGAGTGAATGAATGATAATAATAATAATAACAGCTAAAGTCAGACCTGAGAAGATTTAAATTCACTGATAAAGCGTCAATATTTCCATTTGAGCATGCAGAGAAAGAGTGGGGAGTTTCCAGGTGTAGAGATTCTGGGGCAGCAGAAAAAGAAATCGCAGAGGCAGCCAGAGATTCACAAAGCCAGAGAGTGGGACAGTCAAGCAAAGAGAAATACCGCCAGCTAGAGAGAGACAGGCAGATGGAAAGAAAAGGGCAGATATTGTGTCAACTGACTCTTTTGTATGCTGCTCACTCTTCCAAGTGATCTGCAGGGCTCTGCATACGGTAAGTGCTCAATAAATATAACTGATAGATTGATCGGAGAGAAGAGCAGAGGAGGGAGGGGGAATGGAAAGAGGAAGAAGACAGGTTATTCTACTGAAAAAGGTCATCGGCCGTTTTCAACAACACTGAGAAAATAAGAGTAACTGCTCCAACTACGGTAAAAGGATTCTGGTTAAGAAATTTAAGAATTGTCAGCAATGTTAGACATTGGAATGGGTTTTGAGAGGGTAGAACTCTTCCAGCGGTCTTTAAAAGAGAGCATATTTCAACTCTACTGGTATGATTTGAGAGGATGAAAGAATGAATTAGGTGAAATATTGAGGTTAGATGAAACCTAACCATTAGGTGAAACGGCATGATTTAACTCCTAAATTACAAACCACGGAGGTAAATTGTGACTAACACTATTAATTGGCAAGATAGAAATGTTCCCTGAACAATGTCTAGGTAATTTCCCCCTGTCAGCATCACATCCATCTTACCTGAGTTTCAGCCTTTATTCGTCAGCCAGATCCTGAAGCCCTATATTGAAGGCAACTGGTGTTTTTAAGTCACTTAGGAGCTGCCATGAATTATACTTTTTAATTTCATTCACCACTAGGTGCCACTCTACGTGTAGGAAACAATGGAAAAATTAATGATTCTGATTTTAATATATATAAAAATATTCTCATTGCTGCTTCAGAGTCCACCTTTTCATAGGGCTCAAATTAGAATCCTAACCCTCAACAATATTTAGTGTTTTAAAACATTGTCAACATACCTTCAAAATTCAGTTACAGTAAGTATTGGAGTATTAAGTTATTGAAAAGCTTTATCAATATGGAAAGTAAAAGTTAATACATACGGTTGGTTGTTCTGGCATGTAGAATATATATAAATATATAAGAATATATACACACATACATATATACATATATATACATATATGTAGAATATATACACATATACACACATACAAATGTACATTGTATAGAGAGAGAGAGAGAGAGAGAGAGAGAGAGAGAGAGAGATACATACACACATATAGGAATTTATGAAGGCAAAATGAATGATCTAGTATTAAATTCACTCTTCTGGCTATCAAAAGTGTTGATTGTGCCTTAAAGAAAACATGAGCAACACCAAATAAGATATTTTATGTCTGACTACTTTTTGCATTACCATTTCCCCATTTCACCAGGGGTATCATTTTTGAGAGCCAAGCCCAACATCAGCAGTACTTCGAACTCTAAACAAAATTGAGGTGATGCATCAGTCTACACCGGAGAAGCAGATATACAACCCAAAATTCAAACCGCAAAACACTGAGTACAGAGTTCTGAAACACTAACCGTACCTGAAGGCTCCTTTTCTATCTCATCACCGCTGGCAGCCTACCTTTAGATGCTTTAGAACTTGAGAAATCACAGTCACCCTTGACCAGGGGCTGGAAACTGAGGTCCTTGAGGCTCTAGGGACCTGACCAGGTCTTCCCAATTCATTCCTTCAATCGCATTTATTGAGCGCTTACTGAGTGCAGAGCACTCTACTTGCACTTGGAAAGTATAGTATAGTAATGAAGAGAGACAATCCCTGCCCACAACAGGCTTACTGTGCTCACTACATCCTTGCCCTCCTTTCTCACTGTTGCCCCAAACCTCCCACCCCCTGCATTTTGCCCCTTCAAGGAACCACCTTCTAGACTGTGAGCCCGTTGTTGGGTAGGGACCGTCTCCATATGTTGCCAACTTGTACTTCCCAAGTGCTTAGTACAGTGCTCTGCACTCAGTAAGTGCTCAATAAATACAATTGATTGAATGAATGAATGAATCCCAATCAAATTCATCCCCATCCTGAACCCTCTCCCGTCTCCTGCCCCACAAGCCCATCCAACTCGAGACAGCACTCTCTTCCTTTTCTTCCCAGGTGTGTTGGAGGAGGCACGAACGTGGGACTAGGGGCTTGCCTTTTCCCACCTGCTCCATCTTATTGGAGAAGAGGGAGGAGTCAGTTTGATCCTTGCACCCCCATTCTCCGTCCCTCTGCATTACTTGGTTTTGTACCCCCTAAACATTTTGATATCCCACCATCACCTCTTCAGCATGTATGTAAATATCCTTATTCTCTGCTGTTTTCCCTATCTGTCATTTACTTTAATGCTTTGTTCTCCCCTAGATTTTAAACTCTTTCAATGGAGGTATCAGTCTATCAACTTTTCCTCTCCCAAGAGCTTAGGACAGTGTTCTGCACACAGTAAGCACTCCATAAATACCACTGATTGATTGCTACTTTCATACCTCCCTCAAACATAACAGACAATTATTCTCCCCTCCATTCAAAGGCTTACCGAAGGCACATCACCTCCAAGAGGCCTTCCCAGACTAAGCTCCCGCCTTTCCTCTTCTCCCACTCCCTTCTGCATCACCTTGACTTGCTCCATTTGGTCTTTCCCCCTCCGAGCCCCACAACACTTATGTAAATACCTGTAATTTATTCATTTGTATTGATATCTGTCTCCTCCCCTCTAGGCTATAAGCTCCTTGTGGGCTGGAAATGTGTCTGTTTATTGTTGTATTGTTACTCTCCCAAGGACCAAGTACAGTGTACACACTAAGCGCTCAATAAAAACCATTGAGTAAATGAATACCTTCTCTCCTCCTAGATCTTTCATTTGTTCATCCTACTTCATCTGTACCTTCCGCCTATCACAATTACTATTTGCTATCATCTTCTGACCCCTGGCCCCATCTCTGATTGTCTGAGTGAGTTTTACTTGTCACCTATTCTCTACCTACCACCTCAACTGATATTCAGGGAATTCAGCATCTCTTTGGATGAGACGATGAGTGCCATGATGCTTCAAGAAGATAGGTGCCATTGGATGTGAAATGGTTTGGAGTGCAAAGTGGCTGGAAGCTTGGAGACAGCTACAGGTCAGAGCTTGGAACAAGGAGGTAGCAGTTTTGGTACTTCCCAAGTGCTTAGTACAGTGCTCTGCACACAGTAAGCGCTCAACAAATACGATTGAATGAATGAATGAATGAATGGTAGGGAGGAAGGAACAAATCTTGGAGAGATTCAATCACTCACTCAATCATATTTACTGAGTTCTTACTGTGTGCAGAGCACCATACTAGCACTTGGGAGAGTACAGATCAATAGAGTTGGTAGACACATTTCCTTTCCACAAGGAGCGTACAGTCTAAAGGTTAGGCAGAAAAGAATCAGAATGTGGCAGTTTGTGAATGTGAAAGTTGAGCAATAGTGAAAAATTGAGGATGACACCAAGACTGTGTGCTTCTGGGATGGGGAGGATGAAGACATTGTGGACTGAGATGGGAAAGTTAGGAGAAGAGTGGATTTAGAGGGTAAAGATGAGGAATTCTGTTTTAGACCTGTTGAGTTTCAGAACATCCAAGCCGAGATATCCTGGAGGCGTGAGGAGATGTGGAATTTGCCAGTGAGATGACAGGTCTAAACCAGAGTGATAGATTTGAGAGTCATTCTTTTGGAATTGGTAACTGAAGCAATGTGTACAGCTGCATTCCCTGAGGGGGTGAATGTCAATCATGAAGAGTAGAGGGCCTTAGAACAGAGCCTCAAGGGATTCTCACAATAAGACAGTAAGAGGATAAGAGAGAGAGGAGGAGTCAGGGAATAAAACAAAGAAGGAAAGAGATTAGAGAACCAGGATAACCCTGTGTTAGCAAAACCAAGTCTTTGGTGTCCAAGCAGTAGACAGAGTTTGGAGGCAGTGTGGCTTAAGCTTGGCCATCAGAGGACCTGGGTTCTAATCTAGGTTCCTCCATTATCTGTTATTTGACCTTGGGAGAGTCACTTAAATTTTCTTTGCTTTAGTTTCCTCATTTGTAAAATGGTGATTAAATCCTATTCTCTCCTACTCTGACTATAAGCCCTATGAGGAACAGGGACTGTGTCCAGTCTGATTCTGGTGTATCTACTCCATCACTTAATACAGTGTTTGATGCTTAGTAACCGTTAACAAATACCATCATTACTATTACCAGGAGGGAATACAGTCCTTTGGAGTTGACCATAATGAAATCACTGGTGAGCTTGGAGTGAGCATTCAATCAATATCATTAATTAATTGATTCCTTCTATACTATAAGCTGGATGTGGGCAGAGAATATGCTAACAACTCTTTTTTATTATACTCTCCCGAGTGCTTAGTTCAGTGCTCTGCACACAGTAAAGGCTCAGCAGATACCACTGATTGATCAATTGATTGATGGGAGATGGGACAATAGCTTGAGGGGACTGAAGGGTGAGAGAAGGTTCTTTCTAAAATTAGGGAGACACACACACACACACACATATTTGAAGGCAGTTGGGATGGAGCCATTGGAAAATGAGAAGCTGAAGACATTAAGTGAAGCAGCGGGACTCAGTGGAAAGAGCCCAGGCCTTGGAGTCAGAGGTCATGGGTTCAAATCCTGGCTCCACCAATTGTCAGCTGTGTGACTTTGGGCAAGTCACTTCACTTCTCTGGTCCTCAGTTACCTCATTTGTAAAATGGGGATTTAGACTGTGAGCCCTCTGTGGGACAACCTGATTACCTTGTAACCTCTCCAGCACTTAGAACAGTGCTTTGCACATAGTAAGTGCTTAATAAATGCCATCATTATTATTTTATTTAGTGGGAGAAGAGGAGGAAGTGATTTTAGGAGGTGAGAAGGGACAGAGAGAGAACTTTCCAAAACTTCCAAACTCCTGCCATTTCCATACCTCCTGTATACTCTAAGCATCCGGTTCATAATCCCCATACCCACTGCATTCATATACATAACTTAACACTCTATTATTTCCCTCTACCTGCAATTTTAGTATATGCCTTCCCCACTGGATATGCCTTTTTTTCTCTGTAATTTTCCACAGTCTTATTACAACCCTCTGTATAAAGTAGGCACTTGGTATGTGATTAACAACACTGACAAAATGATCAAGAAATTAAGGAAAAAAAGTGATCTATTACAACACAATTTTTTTCCTTTCTCTTTTTTAAAGGTTTGGTTAAGACATACTATAAAACATTCAGTTAGTATTACTAAATTTTCTCAGAACTTTTAAAGGACAACCAATCAGTGGTATTTCTTGAGCACTTGTGTGTAGAGCACTGTACTAGACACTTGGGAGAGTATAATGCAACAAAGTTGGTACACATGTTTCCTGGCCATAATTAGCCTACAGTCTAGAGGGGAGACAGATATTAATATGAATAAGTTATGGATGTATAAGTAGAATACTAGGAAAATGAGCTATCAAATTTTATAGAGCAGTCGATAGGTTGGACACAAACTCTTCTTTGAAAAAACATAACTTGCATTAGAAATAAAGAAATATTCCTCCCTTGAAGTCATACAGTTCAAATTAAAGGGTGAAAACTGACATTTCTTTAAAAATATCTTCTCAAAACATGAAACAAACTAGTTAGAGAGACTTGCTTATCATACGCTGTCCAAAAATTATTCAGCAGCTAGATACGGATTAATTTTTCTATGACAGTTCAGCACACAGCTGTACTTTTTTGCCTGGTAAAAATAACTGTTTGCATAGATGCTTGGACAATGAACTGGCTAATTATATTTCTGTAGCGATTACCATTTTTGTATACCATCCTAGAATTATAATCTCCCATTCCCTAGCCACCACATATACTTTCTGAAGAGTAAAATGTGATAAATCTATTTCTGTTAATGAGGCTTTTGGTAACAGAGTACCAATTGATCCAGGTTGATATCCATGCTTTATATTACTCATCCATAGAAAAGGACAGGTAGAAACTCAAAGCTTTATTGTGTTTTTAATGTATATTTCAAAGCATCATGATATGCATTTCATATTATTTGATTAAAATAGGATGATTTTATAGGAAGGTTTTGCTTTACCTGGGTGTAAGGAAAATTTAACAAGAACAAAATTACTGTGTTCATCACATGAAAACACTTTAAAAAATGTATTTGGGGAGAGTGAATAACATGAGGTTTCATCATTGTATTCTGAGCTACTTTTCAACAAATTGATCAAACTGATCCATAGAGATTGACCTTCCAATACTGCAATTAATTAATAGCCAGGATTAAAACTCCCCCCTTTGCTTTCACTCCTTTCTCTTCTGCTTCCACAAAACTGGAAAATAAGCAAGGATCTTAAAACGTGATACAATAATTCCCCCTGACTTCCAGCCAGAGTTTTAAATAAGCACATTGGTCTCTGCTATCTTCATGTGAGGGGATATTTCCCAAGCAGTGGACGAGAGATGACCATTCCCAAATTCTCCCTATAGCTTGGCCAATTCTCTGTGAATAAAAGGAAGCACTAGCTTCTGCTGAGGACAGGACTGTTGGTTTTGTAGGGTGGACAGTGACAAGTTTTATGCATGACTTTGGGCAAGTCACTTAACTTCTTTGTGTTTCAGTTCCCTCATCTGGAAAATGGGAATTAAGACGGTTAATGGGACAACCTGAGCAGCTTGTAACCTCCCCAGCACTTAGAACAGTGCTTTGCACATAGTAAGCGCGTAATAAATGCCATTATTATTATTGTGAATATTGTCTGAGGAAAAAAATCACTGTGTATAGGAAGAGACATGTGGAAGGCAGACTCCAGAAAAAATGGGATTTGAGTACTCTCTCTGTGAGCCTAATGTAGGACAGGGACTGTGTCCAATCTGAGGTCTTTGATATATCCCAGCACTTAGTACAATGCTTGGCACATAGTAAGCTCTTCACAAATACCATAATTGTTATTATTATTAAAATCATTATGATGCTGTATTGCCAAGTGAAAGAGAGGTGCTGATGGTTCCAGCAAGCCCATGAGGAGAGGAAATTTCTTGGACAAGTAGGGAAGGCTGCAAAAGGGAATCATCTAACATTAGTTGGACTGAAATATTCCACAAATCAATGGTTGGGATTGGCAGATTCATTTTGCTGGCTTCTGGAATGTTGTTATAGCAACTCAGGGTCCAGCCCTTATATTCCACTGAATCAGTTCTTTCTCAGGTCATCAATGATTCCTTCCCACCCAATCTAACAGGCTCTACTCTAGCTGCCTTTGACACTGGGGCTCACCCCCTTGTACTGGAAGCATTATCTCCCTTTGGTTTCTCTGACTCAGGCCTCTCTTGGTTTTCTCTCCTACCCCTTTGGCCGCATCTTCTCAGTCTCCTTCTTCAGTTTGAACTCTGCCTCCTGTCCCCTTACTGTGGCTGTTCCTCAAGGCTCAGTTCTGGGTCCCCTTTTATTCTCCAGCTAAACACACTCCCCTGGGGTGCTCATCCACTCTCATAGTTTCAACTACCATCTCTCGAGAGAGGACTCCAAAATCTCTCTCACTGTGTAAGAACTCTTTCCATCTCTGCATCTTTTCCCAGCTCCAGGACATCTCTATGTGGGCATCTAGGTGGATAGGAGCAGCGTGAGAGTGGAAAGAGCATGGGTTTAGGAGTCAGAGGTTGTGGGTTCTAATCCCAGCTCCTCCACTTGTCAGCTGCCCTCTTTGAGCCACAGCAGCATCTGGAGAGGAGACTCATATGATCCAGAGGTGGCGAGATAATATAAAAGAACTGAATGTTGAACCTTCCTACGATGGTTCTTTTATTTGATCAAACCATCATAAGATGGTTTGAGCCGCATCCAGTATCCACATTAAATATCACGTTTTGAAACAAGCTCAAAGTCTTCAAGGAATTTGGATATTGGGAAGTTAAAACACAAATCAAATGAGGCCGTATTGATCACAAACATCAACAAAGCTGCCTCAAATCTAACAGTCATTTATAACGATGTTTAAGCGGACTGCCAGTAATTACGTGACCTCACTTTCTTAACATCTGAAGATGCGAGCGGTTTTATCAAGCACTTGAGCAGCCAGATTTGATGAATATGATAATGAAATAGCTGACCTATCCAAGAAAAATATAGCTTTCAGAAAATGGCTTAATCATCCATGAAAAGCAATCTACTGTGATGTTTCCAAGCTCTGGAAAAAGGCTCAGATCAGAATGGAAGTCATGCAAAACAACTGTTGGAAACACCTTGCAGATAAGATACAATCTTATGTCGACAGGCTGCAAGAGATTTTCCACAACATTGAATCAGTCAAACAGTTCTAAAGCAGCAGCATTATTTTGGGCGCTTCACAAGGGCTCTTGTCTATCTCGTCGCTGACCCCTTTCCCACCTCTTCCCAGCTAGCCTGGAACTTCCTATCTATCCATATACACCAGACCACCACTCTCCCCATCTTCAAACCCTTATTTAGGACATATCTCCTCCAAGTGGCCTTCCCCAATAAAACCCTCTTTTCCCTGGTTCCCTCTCCCTTCTGCATCTTCTATGTTGTTGAATCTACAACCTTTTGCTCCACCCTCAACCCCACAGCACTTATGTACATATCTTGAAATTAAACAATATTATTCTTTTAAGGTCTGTCTCCCCTTTTATACTCTAAGCTGTTGCGGGCAGGCAATGTGTCTGCTAATTCTGTTGTATTGAACTTTCCCAAGCACTTAGTACAGTGCTCTGCCCATAGTAAGTGCTCAATAAATACCGTCGATTGATTGACAAGGGACAGAGACTGTGTTTAATTCCAGGCTATGCATTCTCTCCCAGTAGTTAGTACAGTGCTCCACACACGTTAAACAATAATTACTACTATTACAACCACCAATAGCAGAAACTCTCTATATACCACTGCAGGTCATATGCAGATGTGAAAGCATAAACTGACTCACACTGGAATGCAAGTTGAGGCCCAGGCATTGGATAACTCCAGGCATTATATGCGAGAGGTTGAAGCCAGGCATTTCCTAGTCCACCTTTTCCCAATATCCTATCCTGCCTTGACCACTGTGTCAGCCTCCTTGCTGAATTCCCTGCCTCCTATCTCTTCCCACTCCAGTCCATAATCCAATCTGTGGTCTGCATCATTTTTTTTTTCCACAAAAACATTCAGTCCATGTTTTCCCACTCTTCAAGAACTTTCGATTATTGCCTACTTACCTCCACATCACAAAGGAACTCCTTTCCATTTTCTTTTAAGCACTCAGTCACCTCATCCCCTTCTATCTTAACTAGTTGATTTCCTATTATGACCCAGCATGCTCACTTCTCTTCACTAATACCAATCTATTTACAGTACCTCAATCTCATCTATTTTGCTATCAACGTTTTGCCCATGTCCTGCCTCTGGCCTCAAACTCCCTCCCCTCTCATCACTGTCACAGACCACGACTCTCCCCACTTTAGAAGTCTTAATAAAAATCACATTTCCTCCAAGCAATCTTCCCTTACTCTTCACCCTCCCTTCGGCAATCACCTCACCCCTAGCCCCACAGCACTTATGTCCATGTCCCTAGAAGCACAGTAGCTAGTGAAAAGAGCACAGTCTCTACCACTTGTCTGCTCTGCAACTTTCAGCAAGTTGCTTAGCTTCCCTGTGCCTCAGTTCCCTCATCCACAAAATGGATTTGCTCCTCTTACTTAGGCTGTGAGCCCCATGTGAGATAGGGACTATGGCCAGCCTGATAATCTTTTATCTGCTTTGTACAGTGTTTGGGTCAGAGTAAGCACTTAATACCAAATTCTTATTCATAAAGCAGCATGGCCTAGTAGACAGAGCACAGGCCTAGGAATCAGAAGGATCTGGGTTCACGTTTCTGCTCTGCTACTTGTCTGTTGTGTGACCTCGGGTAAGTCACTTTGCCTCTCTGTGCCTCAGTTCCCCCATCTGTAAAATGGAGACTAGGATTGTGATCCCCATGTGGGACAGGGACCACGTCCAACCTGATTAGCTTGCAACTACCCTAGTGCTTTAGAACTGTGCTTGACACATAGTAAGCGTTTAGCAAATACCATCATTATTATTAATACTATTATTATTGTATACTTCTGAAATTTATTTTAATGACAGTCTCCCCCTCTAGACTGAATGCTCCGTGTAGACAGGGATCATGTATACCTAGTCTAATGCACTGAAATCTCATACATGCTTAGTACAGTTCTCTGCACAAAGTAAGCGCTCAATGAATACCCCTGTTGGATTCAGTGATTTTGAGTTTAGGTGTCCAGGCTAGTCCTGAGGAGGCTCCTGACAGTCAAAAGAGTGAGAGCAGTAGGAGTGTGAAGCAGACTTGCCAATCATCACAAGGGAGAACTTGGTGACAGTAAAAAGCACATACAAAACGTATGCTTAAAATAATTCGAACTGGATCATGCTATCCAGCACTGATTTTTTTGCCCCATTCAGGGTATGTCACCCCCTGGCTAAACATGAGCAGGAATCAGACCAAACATCAATAATGAACATCTTCTGAAGCAGATTATTGCCAATGTGGGCAGAAATGCATTTCTGAAATTGGTCTGCCTAAAGAGCAGAAAAATTATTTAAGGCTTGTTACTCTACTAGAAATGGTTCACTGAAGAGAGCACTAGAAGCTTTTCTCTAGACTGTGAGCTCATTGTGAGCAGGGAATATGTCTGTTTATTGTTACACTGCACTCACTCTCCCAAGCTCTTCGTAAAGCACTTTTCACACTAAATAAGTGCTCAATAAATACAATTGAATGAATGAAAGTGGGCATTCTGCTGCCATTGGTGTCCTTTATAGATTAAAGCTAGTTTACATTAGCAGATATTTTCAATCAGGCTGCCTTTGCATAAGAACCTATATTATGTGCTCATGAGAGTACAGTGGAGAGTTGATAGACATATTCCCCACCCACAAGTAGCTTACAATCTAGAAGAGATAGCCATGAACATCAGTAAATTGTGGTGACGTATATACTTGCTCTGATGCTGAGGATGGGAAATAAAGGTTAAATATCCAAGTTCAAGGGAGACACAAAAGGGAGTGGAAGAAGAAGAAATGAGAGTCTAGTCAGGGAAGGACTTTTGAAACATGCCTTTAATCAGACTTTGAAGGTGGGGAGAGTGATTTTATGTGTACTTAAAAGCAAACAAAAAAACCCTACTAAGCTGAGTTTGAACTTGAATCTCCTTGGGTAGCTTGAAAAAAATATATTTCAGTAATTTCTTTAAAACGCAGAACTCTGATATTCCTGTCCCAAGTGGGATTCTGACTGTACTGCTGTAGACAATATATTTGATCTCTTGGTCTCCGTTTTTCATCTTTAAAAATTGGTAGAATATTCATCTACTTAACCTAAAAGATATTCAGAGAAATAACTAGAGCAATTAGTGTTGGAAGACACTTAAAGTGTAAAGTGCTCTATAAATGCTTAATAATATTAGAGACTCAAGTAATAGTGTCTGAATTCTAATGGTCTTTTTATAGTCAAATGGATAACCTTTTTCTTCCTTAATTTAACTGACACACTTTTCATCTCCTGCCCATGTTTATGAGAGTTAAAGATACATTCCGGGAATGAAATGATAGCAAAGTATTACAGGATTCCCTTCCTATTTCTGTCAAAACTAGATGACGGACAGGTTTTTTCTTTGCCCTAAGACAACACCAAATTTGAGAAACTGTAAAATATCCCTTTCCCAACTCTGAATTTCACTTTGGATATGAGCCGGGAAACACCAGCATTTGTGTTTCAGTGCAAAATAGAGCCTTACCTAAAGCTTAGGTCTAAAATCAGTCTTTCTTGCCTGGATTGGAGAACTTTCCCCTGATAAAGGTTTTAATGAGAATTTATTTCTATAAGAAAACTCATTACTTCTACCAAATGTGGTGCAAGAAAACATATGGCTATAAGCAGTATGGTCTAGTGGATAGAGCATGGGCCTGAGAGTTCATGGGTTCTAATCCTGACTCTGCCACTTGTCTGCTGTGTGACCTTAGGCAAGTCACTTTACTTCTCTGTGCCTCAGTTACCTCATCTGTAAAATGGGGATTGAGATGATGGGACAGGGACTGTGTCCAACTCAATTCGCTTTGTCCACCCCATTCATTCATTCAATCACATTTATTGAGCACTAACTGTGTGCAGAGCACTGTACTAAGCTTACTACAGTGCCTGGCACATAGTAAATGCATAACAAACACCATTATTATCATTATTATTATTATTAATAATAATCCATTCTCAAAAGGAAATATTCTGTTTGCATTAAAGAATCAAAATAATCATATTCTATTTTTTATGAGATTTACTGCAAATCGGGACTGGGCAAACAGTTCAGCATTTATTTGGATCACTTGTGTTTATATTTTTCCATGGACACAAAAGATTCATCACAATATATGTATGGCTTATAATGCCCTATGCCATAAAGTAGTAATGTATATGATAACACATGATAGCCACTTAGTCAAATACTAAATGGTAATTAAATCCCATCATGTTTCACATTAAGAAGTGTTAAACTTGTTAGAGATGATAAAAGCCCCAGGAAAATCTCTCATTCTCCTTTTCTCATAATTAAATTTGGAACTCGTAATGGAAATGATGCATGTTTGATTGCTTGAAGACGCTACCAAGGGGACGGTAAGAATCAGAAAATCGCTATGTACCATAATATTTGGGAGTTAGTTCCAATAGCAGAGAGTTACTACCATGAAGTAAAAAAAAAAGAAATTGAGTGACCACTGAGGAGGACGAGGTGCTGTTTGACAGAGTGCTCTGTAGCATAGTTCATTCATTCATTCAATCGTATTTATTGAGTCATTACTGTGTGCAGAGCACTGTACTAAGTGCTTGAGGTGTACAAGTTGGCAACATATAGAGACGGTCCTAGCATAGTGCCATACTAGTTCAGACTGATTTGCAGGTTATTCTCAAAAGGCCTTTAAAATCTGCCAAGATTGTCCTAATTGATGTGTACTTCCTTACAGAAAAGGTGGCTGTCACCGGTAATCTTTTCCAACATCCTTAATTACTTACCTTTTTATCCTTGCCCTTCCTTCTCAATTCTCCTTTTTCTTCTTGATGCCTAAATGATTAGTACAGTGCTCTGAACCCAGTAAGTGCTTAATAAATACGATTGACTGACTCACCAAAAG
Source organism: Tachyglossus aculeatus (assembly GCF_015852505.1). Taxonomy (NCBI): domain Eukaryota; kingdom Metazoa; phylum Chordata; class Mammalia; order Monotremata; family Tachyglossidae; genus Tachyglossus; species Tachyglossus aculeatus. The sequence goes on along the minus strand of NC_052079.1, from coordinate 34,128,215 downwards.
GTCTTCAGTCCACTGAGGAACTGGGAGTGGAAATTCAAAGGGGCAGCACTTGCAGATTAATAATAATGATGGTATTTGTTAAGCCCTTACTATGTGCCAAGCACTGGAGTAGATATAAGGTTGTTTGTCCCACATGGGGATCACAGTCTTAATCCCCATTTTACAGATAAATGATAATAATAATGACATTTGTTAAGTGCTTACCATGTTCAAAGCACTGTTCTAAGCACTGGGGCAGATACAAGGTGATCAGGTTGTCCTACGTGGGGCTCACAGTTTTCATCCCCATTTTACAGAGGAGGTAAGTGAGGCACAGAGAAGTGAAGTGACTTGCCCAGAGTCACACAGCTGACAAGTGGCAGAGCTGGGATTTGAACCCATGACCTCTGGCTCCCAAGCCCATGCTCTTCCCACTGTAAATCTATCTTCCCTGCAGAAATCAGAGCTACAGGACCATCCTTAGACTGTAAGATCACTGTGGGTAGGGAACATGTCTACCAACTGTGATGTGTTGTACTCTCTCAAGTGGTTAGTACAGTGCCCGGCACACAGTAAACGCTCTTTTAGTCAATCCGTCTGTCTGGTGCCTTGAGATGACAGTTGGAATTGCCGTTTTTCAGGTGAAGCAACATTTCCAAGGTGGCAGCATCTCATGAGCACAGCTGATCACTGGATACTGGCCTACCCACTATCTAATCACATGCCTACTAATAATGGTGGTATTTGTTAAGCGCTTACTACATTTTTTAATAGTATTTTTAAAGGACTTACTAAGTGTCAGGCACTGGGGAAGGTAGAAGATAATCGGGTTGGACATAGCCCCTGACCCACCTAGGATTCACAGTCTTTATCCCCCTTTTAGAGATGAAGTAGCTGAGGTACAGAGAAATTAAGTGACTTGCCCAAGGTCATACAGCAGACAAGTGGCACAGCTGGGATTAGAACCCAGGTCCTCCGACTCGCAGCGCTATGCTCTTTCACTAGGCTATGCGGCTTCCACTAGGTCAGGCTGCTACTACTACTACTACTACTAATAATAATCATGATGGCATTTATTCATTCATTCATTCAATCGTATTTATTGAGCGCTTACTGTGTGCAGAGCACTGTACTAAGCGCTTGGGAAGTACAAGTTGGCAACATATAGAGATGGTCCCTACCCAACAGCAGGCTCACAGTCTAGAAGGGGGAGACAGGCAAAAAAACAAAACAAAACATATTAACAAAATAAAATAAATAGAATAAATATGTACAAATAAAATAGAGTAATAAATATGTATGAACATATATACAGGTGCTGTGGGGAGGGGAAGGAGGTAAGGCGGGGGGGATGGGGAGGGGGAGGAGGGAGAGAGGAAGGTGGGGGCTCAGTCTGGGAAGGCCACCTGGAGGAGGTGAGCTCTCAGTAGGGCCTCTTATTCCAGATAGTCATGTTTCTACTGTGGCGCAGAGAACCATGAGTGAGTAGGCATTGCCCACGTTTACCAACTACAGGAAAGACCAGAACTGGAATGTGCCACAGACACTATACTAAGCGCTGGGACAGATACAATGCAATCAATCGCAGACCCTGTCTTACACTGGCCTTGAGTCTAAGGATTCAGTCTCTAGACTGTAAGCTCGTCTAGACTAAAAGAAACTCTTAGGCAGGGAACATGTCTGTTTATTGTTATATTGTACTCTCCCAAGCACTTAGTACAGTTCTACACACAGTAAGCTCTCGATAAATATGATTGAATGACTGAAAATCCCCTGATTCTCAGATCTGGACCCATGAAGGACATATAAGAACAGAGCAGGAAGCGGAGAGCTGAGTTGTCTTTATATTGTAGTACGGGACTATGGTGTCCAGAATTTCCTATTCATCAGTACAGACCCACTTAAATTTCACCATTAGACTATTCAGCTAGATTACATTACATTACCTAAGTCAACAAATGATCCAGACTATTCATCAGTACTCATTTCCCATTCCGCCATTTGACTGGAATGAAATTAAAGCATCAGTGTCTTACGCTTTTATTTAAGAGCAGTGATAGTAATGCTCCGCTGATAAAGCCAGTATAAATTTCAGTTCTACCGTTGGTTTTATTTCCAGTGTGAGCTGGAATTTTCTTCTGCCTAAAGAGATATGCCAGATGCTGATATTGGTAGGCATGAGTCTGAACTAAGGCAGGGCAGGGTACAGTAAGCATGCTTCAGAGATTATTGAACTTACAAAGCGAAACCAAAGATTAATGATGGGAAATTGAAGCAACAAAAATTGCGGTGGTTTGATGGTACTTTTCTGTTTTATTACAGATGTGAACAGAAAGGAGATTTCTTGGGAAAGTCAAAGAGCCTGGAAACATTCTGGCCCTGATATAATTTCATCTCTAGCTGGAAGGCCAAGATGTAATAATTAATAACAATTATGGCACTTGTTAAACACTTATTATATATCAAGCATTGTACTATGTGTGGGCATAGATATGAGATTATCAGGTTGGACACAGTCCCTTTCCCACACTGTGCTCACAATCTAAATTGAAGGGAGGATGATTTAATAATACCCATTTTCCCAATGAGGAAACTGAGACACAGAGAAGTTAAATGACTTGCTCAAGATCCCACAGCAGACAAGTGGTGAAGCTGGGATTATTCATTTATTCAATCATATTTATTAAGCGCTTACTGTGTGCAGAGCACTATACTAAGCGCTTGGGAAGTACAAGTTGGCAACATATAGAGATGGTCCCTACCCAATGGGCTCACAGTCTAGAAGGGGGAGACAGACAACAAAACAAAACATGTGGACAGGTGTCAAGTCATCAGAACAAATAGAATTAAAGCTAGATGCACATCATTAACAAAATAAATAGAATAGTAAGTATGTACAAGTAAAATAGAGTAATCAATCTGTACAAACATATATACAGGTGCTGTGGGGAGGGGAAGGAGGTAGGGCGGGGGGCTGTGGAGGAGGATTAGAACCCAGGTCCTCTGATTCTCAGACCTGTACTCGTTGTATTAGTCCATGCAGCTTCCCAGAAAACAATAAGCAAAATGAGGTAAAAAGTTACAGAGAACAAGTTTTTGGTCCATAACAAAAGGGCAGATGAGGAATCTAAAACAGCAACCGATGCTCATGTCTTGTGCTATAGCTTTCTTCAGGTAGTCCATATAATTGTCAGAAAATGGCTAATGATTAATAATAATAATGACAAGAAGAGCAACAACTGGGGTATTTGTTAAGTGCTTACTACGTACCATATGAGGCTCACAGTCTTCATTCTCATTTTACAGACGAGGTAACTGAGGCACAGAGAAATTAAGTGACTTGCCCTAGATTATACAGCAGTTAAGTGACAGAGCCTGGATTAGAACTCAAACCCATCCTACTGATTCCTCCCAGACTAGTGCTTTATCCACTAGGCCGTGCTGCTTCTTGTAATAACTTCCCAGAGAACTTTTGGCTGCTCTAAATAGAGTTTTCCTCTTAGACCTGAACACCGAGAGGCAGGGATCTAGAGCTGTCTGGCTGAGCTTGCGTGGAAAATCGAAGCCATTTATAGCTCCCTGCCATCTCCCACTTCTCTGACTGGCTGTGCTCTGATGACATAATAATAATGATGGCATTAATTAAGCACTTAGTATGTGCAAAACACCGTTCTAAGCTCTGGGGAGGTTACAAGGTGATCAGGTTGTCCCATGGGGGGCTCACAGTCTTAATCCCCATTTTACAGATGAGGTAACTGAGGCACAGAGAAGTTAAGTGACTTGCCCAAAGTCACACAGCTGACAAGTGTCAGAGCCGGGTTTTGAACCCATGACCTCTCATTCCAAAGCCCGTGCTCTTTCCACTGAGCCACGCTGCTTCCCGGACATCGTCACGGAGCACTGCTTAGGATGCCATCGTGATAAGCTATGTCGTCTGAGTCACTGGTCACATAATGGCTTAGAACAGTGCTCAGCGCTTAGAACAGTGCTCAGCACTTAGAACAGTGCTTTGCACATAGTAAGCACTTAATAAATGCCATTATTATTATTATAATGGGCCTAGCAAAGCAAACCGACCCAGGGCCTTGGTTTTGATCAAACCACTGATGAGACAAAATGCCAGTTTCGGCTTCCCAGAAATTATTATACAAGTCAAGACCATTATGGTGTACTTTATTGGCAAGACTCTGGGTGTCACACTGACAGAGCAGCTTCAAGGGAAATGCTATTTCTACATCAACTAAGCATAGACAAAACTGACCTTTAGGCTCAGGAATATGCCTGTAAAACTGAAACCCTTAGTATCAAAAGAGATTGGGAGTCTATAGAAAATGTTATACATTTGCTAGATAGAAAGCTGTGACATTTCAGACATACTTTCAGCTTCTGGGTCCTTACATAGTTCTCCTAATGTATTTCCATGTAATTCATTGGAGGATAAAAAAAGAATATTACACATCCGTGGCAGGAGAAAAAACTAGAGTGTTGGTCCAAAAGATAATCTTTTATGCTAAACACCTCTATTGAAGTATCTGGGACTCTAAGATTCATTACTAAAACCAGAAACATATTCACTTAGTAAAAACTGAGAAGAGTTTGTCACAGAATGATAATTATGATATCTGCAAAGTCCTTAATATGTGCAAGCTTTAGGTTACGCAGGGAAAAATACACTAGATACATCTAAACTAGATCAGACACAGTACCTGTCGAAAATGGGTCCTCAACAGTCTAAGGGGAAGGGAGGACAGGATTTAATGCTCATTTTATGTCATCTGGATGATAATAATAATAATGACGGTAATAATACTATTAATTGTGGTATTTTGGAGAAGCAGCATGGCGTAGTAGTGGGTAGAGCATGGGAGTGGGAGTCGGAAGGACCTGAGTTCTAATACCAGTTCGGCCACTTGTCTGCTGTGTGCCCTTGGCAAGTCACTTTGCTCCTCTGTACCTCAGTTACCTCATTTTACAAAATGGGGATTGAGACTATGAGTCCCATGTGGGTCAGATACTGCGTCCAACCTGATTTACTAGTATCCTCTCCAGCACTTAGTTCAGTGCCTGGAATATAGTAAGCACTCAACATGTCACAGTTATTGTTGAGCACTTAACTATGTTCCAACCACTGCACTAAATGCTGGGGTAGATACAAGATAATCAGGTCAGACATAGTCCCTGTCCCACATGGGACTCATAGGGAAAGGGAGAACAAACATTTAACCTCCATTTTACGGATGAGGAAAATGAGCCACAGCAAAGTTAAGTGACTTGTCCAAAGTCACACAGAGTGGCAGAGCTGGGATTCATTTTGTTAATGATGTGCATTTAGCTTTTTTCTACTTGTTCTGATGACTTGACACCTGTCCACATGCTTTGTTTTGTTGTCTGTCTCCCCCTTCTAGACTGTGAGCCCATTGTTGGGTAGGGACCGTCTCTATATGTTGCCAACTTGTAGTTCCCAAGCATTTAGTACAGTGCTCTGCTCAGAGTAAGCTCTCAGTAAATACGATTGAATGAATGAATTAGAAGACACATCCTGTGAGACTCAGTCCTGTGCCCTTTCCATTATCCTGCTTCCAAAGTCCATTTTCTGACCACACGGTTTTTGGGGCGGAGTTATCTTTTTGTCATCCAGAACAGCACTCAGCCCATAGTGAGTGCTTAACAAATGCCACAATTATCATTGTTATTAAAATAGGTTTATCCTATGAGGAACTGTGAAATTTACACAGCACAAAGCCTCTCCTTTCATCATAGGAAATCATAATTGTCTAGGGTGCTGATGACATACCTCAGTTTACGACATATCTTTCCGTATCTCTCATTTTCTGGACTCATTTTCATAATGAGCACCCCTCCGCCTTTCCTTCCACCACTCTCCAATTTCACTTCTGGTCCTTTGTGGTCATAGAAGGAATCGGACTATACGTTTTAGTTGGATGCGATATGCTCGTATAATCTCATAGGGAGGAAATTAAAAAATAAAAAGTACCTAGTATAGGTTTAAAATAAAGAATAATTTTTACATTTTGCCTTTTTTTTTCCCTGAAAAATTGTCACTAAGCTCCTTACCCCTGAAACTTTTTGCTCACCAAAGCAGGGGTCAAGAAGTACTGTGAAGTACACCACTGACTCTGTGGAAGATTAATTAATTCATTCAATATTTATTGAGTGCTTACTGTGTTCGGAGCACTACACTAAGCGCTTGGGAAGTACAAGTTGACAATATATAGAGACGGTCCTTACCCAACAACGGGCTCTATTAATGACTGGATTAAGGAATGGTCACACTGGTCTGATGCACAGGATCCAGCATCTTAGAAGGGCCTCTCCTGTACTTGGTCCATGGGTTCATTCAGTTGTATTTATTGAGTATTTACTATGTGCAAAGCACTGCACTAAGCACCTGGGGGAGTACAATAGAACATTAAACACATTCTATGCCCACAATGAGGTTCATTCTTCCAGACCAGCTATTGCTCTCTGCTGTCCCTTATGAGGCTTCTCATGTGTTCTAGCTTTTAATAAATTTGCCCTCCCTCCCCTCTCCCCATTAAAGTAGCTGTCAGTATGACAGTATAAAGCAAATCAACGTTCAACATATTTTCTATTTAAAGAAAATTACATTTGCCGGGTTTTCAAAAACATTTTGGTTCAGTCTGTCGGTGTTTTGTTTTTGTCAGTATTTTCTGTTTTGTCAAGATTTCACCCTGGCACTTGGCTCTGCTCCCTTTATTCACCCATCCCTCAGCCTCACAGCACTTATGTGCATATTGGTAATTTATTTGTTTATATTAATGAATGTCTCCCCCTCTAGACTGTAAGCTAACTGTGGGCAGGGAATGTGTCTACCAACTCTATTATATTATACTCTCCCAAATGCTTAATCCAGTTCCCTGAACACTGAAAGCTATAATCTCACTGGGGGCAGGGACTGTGTCTGTTTATTGTTGTACTGTACTCACCCAATTGCTTAATACAGTGCTCTACACACAGTAAGTGCTCAATAAATACAACTTACTGACTGATGTGTAATTTTGGTATGAATACTAGAGATTTGGAAAACATACAATAAAAATAAAGGCACAGTCTCTTCCCTCAAGGAGGTTGCAGTATAAATGGGAAACCCTACACATAAATGGACAAGTAAACTACTGTTAAGAACGAGAGACTAGTTATAAGCATTAGATACAAGGGAACGACTGTTCCGTGAAGGCAGCGATCATACCTAACAGGTTAGAGGATTAACCCTCCTCTAAGAGGCTTAATCAAAGAAGGCCTCAGAGGAGATGTGGCCTTAATAAAGCTCTCAAGGTGGGGACTGTGGTGGTTTGGCATTTTTGAGCACTTACCTTGTGCAGAGCACTGTACTAATCACTTGTGAGAGTACAACAGAGTTGGTAGGCAAATTCCCTGCCCACAAGGAGCTTGCAATTTAGGAGAGAATAAGAAATTTAAATACCTGGTTTATTCCTACAGTTGCAAACACTCAATCGGGGCACAGGATCTCAGATCTAGTGCTTAGAACAGTGCTTGGCACATAGTAAGCACTTAGCAAATACCATCATTGCTATTATTCAATGCAGGACAGTCCATGCCGTTCCCTGAGGTAACATGCTTCCCAACTCGAGAAAGGTGAATCACTGGGCCAACGAGGAAAAGGGCAATTAGTTCCCCAGACCAATATGAGGCCACCCAATAATAGAGAGTGTGGCACCAGTTTTAGACAAATATGTTTGGCCTAATATGTTGATCAACTAGTTTCGAAAGGAACATCTGGTCGGGGGAATGACATTCTGTGAAACTGAAGTTGCGTTGGATGTTGTTTGGAGGGAAAGTGTTCTGTGACATTCTGGTGTCAGTGAGATGGCAGCTGCTTCTGAGCAGTAGTGAAAAACTAGAATTTCATGCACTGAAAAATCGCTGAAAAATTGAAGGCATAAGCCACAAATGGTGATTATGTACAGGAGAGGAATAACTGCTGAGATGAACCAGAGATAACAGCCAATTCTTCTTATCCCTACCAGTGATTCAAAATATAATAATAATAATAATCAGGGTATTTGTTAAGCGCTCATGATGTGCCAAGTACTATACTACGCAATGGGGTAAATAAAAGATTATCAAGTCCCCACATTGCAAGTAGAAGGGAGAACGGGTATTGAATCTCCATTTTACTGATGAGGGAACTGAGGCCAAGGGAAGTTAAGTGTCTTGCCTAAAGTCACACAACAGGCAAGTGGCAATGGTGGGATTAGAACCTAAATCCTCTGACTCCCACCCCGTGCTCTTTCCAAGAACCCATGCTGTTTCTCAATAAGATCATTCTCAGTATGAGATGATTTCTCTCAGGAATCCCTTAAAGACAGGCCTATGCTTCAAAGGATCTGGACTCTATTACCAGATCTACCTCTTGCCTGCAGTGTGACCTCAGATAAGTCACTTAACTTCTCTGTTCCTCAGTTCCTCTGTCTGTACAATGGAGAGATTCAATACTGTTCTCCCTCCTACTTAGGCTGTGAGCCCCATTGCCTCCAACCTGACTATAAAACTTTGGGGTAGATACAAGATACAGTGCTTGGCACATAGTAAGAACTGAGCAAATGTCACAATTATCATTATTTACTGTAGAAGCTTTTTCAGTGGCCAAAAGTGTCACAGTGGCATTATGATTTTCACCAATGACTGAATGTGATTGAAAGGCCAGCCTACTGGGTACAAAGCACTTCTATAATGGATTTTCAGCCCCTAGGGAACATGGATCATGTTCCCCAACCGTGTTGTAATCTCCCAAGGGTTTATATAGTGCTAAGCACAAAGTAAGCACTCAAATACCATTAACACAAAAAACTGCATACTGTGCCAAGTTGTTGAACTGGAAATTTTTCAGCATCAGAGGAAATATACAATTCCATCTCATAGTAATGTAAATGTTCCTGGGGACTCTTTTCTGAAAAAAAAATTAAAAACCCAATCTTGATATTCACATGCCAGGATTTTGTTTTTCTTTTTTAAATGGAACTTCAGGAGTTCTTTATGTGCCAAGCACTGTACTAAGTTCTGAGGTCAGTACAGATAATCAGCTTGGACACAGTACTTGTCCCACATAGGGCTCACAGACTAAATTGGAGGGAGGAGGATTTAATCCCCATTTTACAGATGAGGTAACAGGCCCAGAGAAGTGAAGTGACACACCCAAAGTCACACAGTACACAAGTGGTGGAGTGGGATTAGAACCCATGACCTTCTTATTCTCAGGCCTGTGCTTTTTCCACTAGGTCACGCCGCTTCCTTTAGCGGCATGGCCTAGGGGTTTGGTTTGAATTTTCATTTAAAGTTATGCCTCGCTATTTTTTCTCTGCCTGACCACCTCTCTTTAAGTCAGCTCATCATAAAACAAGTACATTGTCACACTGGTATCGTAACCTCACTTGTACCTCACAACGAGTGTCTGGTTTACAGTCGACGTCTGACTTCGGACCCAAGAAAAACATGATCGCTGCTACCTCCACCTTTTATTACAATTTGTTCTAATGAGGGGATTACTTGCCAAATCACCGTTGCTTAGAGACTTTGTTTCATCTCTACCAATCACCGACAGACCTTTCAAACACAGTTTTGAAATGGAGAGGGTCAGTTTTTTGTCTTTTCATGTTACTAGAATATGACTTAGTAAGCTACTTCAGTAATTGCTTAAATGGCTTGATGGAGTTAATGCTTCCTCTAAGAGCCCCTAAACTAGAACCTGAATAAGATGGTTTAGTCACTAGGAAAATCTCTCTTGTCTGTGACTCTGCTTGGCAAATACACACCGAAACCTCAGTGGAAAGAGCCCGGGCTTTGGAGTCAGAGGTCATGGGTTCAAATCCCAGCTCTGCCACTTGTCAGCTGTGTGACTTTGGGCAAGTCACTACTTCTTGTGCCTCAGTTACCTCATCTGTAAAATGGGAATTAAGACTGTGAGCCCCTCGTGGAACAACCTGATCACCTTGTAACCTCCTCAGTGCTTAGAACAGTGCTTTGCACATAGTAAGCATTTAATAAATGCCATCATAAGTGTGAAAAATAAAGATTTAGCTATGACCGGAGTGATTCCCTATTTAATGTTAAAGGAAGCTGTGGTTTAATGTGACTCACAAAAGTGTTCATGAGAGGAAAAACCATTAATTTTATCACTACGTGGTAGCTTTAAGGCTATCTTTCATTTTTCCTAAAGGAATCTGGCCACTGGAGGTTCCAATTTCTACTGGCCAAAATGGTCTTGACTGTAAACCCATTGTGGGCAGGGAACGTGTCTAACCTACTCTGCTGAAGTGTGTTCTCCCAAGCGCTTAGTATGGTACTCTGCACATAGAAACCATTCAATAGATACCCTTGATGATGAAGAGGATAAGGTTCTTGGTGTTTTTCCTCAAACCAACGTCAGTGGATTTTCTCATTTTATGATGCTGAATATGAAGTGCAACCACAGTTTATGTTAGAATGAGCTGCCAGCCTTCTAAAGGTTAATTATTTAATCAAGAAAGGTTAATTGTACTCAACTTCAAAGGGAGTTTCATGTGCATCACGGAGGGGAACATCACAGTTTTTTGGAAAGAGCAGGAATGCTTCTAAGAGCAATCAGTGGGTGGAAGAAATGGGGCACAGGGCAATGCCAATTCCCCAGCCCATCAGAAAATGAGTTTTTAGCATTGGTGGGCAAGCTTCTCTGTCAACAGTGAGAACGGAAGGCAGTCTCAGCAGCAGTCACCTTTCAGTTAGTTGCCTCATGTGCAACTTGGACATGAACACAAAATCTACGGCAACTATCTTTTGAAAATTTTCTTGGCTGCTTTCTTTGGGTCACCACACTTTCTCCAACCACTCTAAGAAATTCTCTGGAGAATTCTCAGTTGACTGCAAAATTGATTAATTGTAGGCTCCCCTGCTGTTAAACTCAGTCATTCATGACTTCACCAGATGGTGTTTCTTTTTGGGCCAGTGATAGAATTTGATATTGTTTTTCTCTCTTTCCTAAGAGCAACCTGCAGTGCAGTCAAATTCCAAAATCTTCCCAATCAATCCCAGAATCTTATGGCGAAACATCAAGAAAAATACATCTTCTTATCTGGGACTATCAGAAACACAGAACAAAACAGAATTTTACTAAGCTATATTCATGTTATTTAAGTAATACCCTTATTTATCTCAAATATCTGTTCTCTGATTCATCTCCTGTTTATGTCTTTTGCTCTAATGATTTCAGAGTAATTAATTTCTACAATTAAATGCAATTTTCAGCTTGATTTGGAGAACCAAACACCCCAGATATATGGATTGTCTCTATTTTACTGTCTTGTAACATTTTCCCAACACTGTTTGCTAAAAGGGGGTGGATCCTGTGATTGAGAGATACAAGTCTCCTCTTTCCATAGCAACAATAGAAGGGGAAACAGAACTAAAACTGGTGCTCCATAATCTCAAAGAAGTGGAGACCTTCTCCAATTAAGCGCTATTTTCCCCTACTCCCTCTTCCTTCTATGCTGCCTGTGTACTTGGATCTGTGCCCTTGGGGCATTTGGTATTTACCCCACCCTCAACTGCACAACACTTATGCACATATTTGTAAATTGTTTATATCAATTTAGACTGTAAGCTCATGGACAGGGAATGGATATACCAAGTCTTGTTGTACTGTACTCTCCTAAGGGCTCAGTACATTAGTACATTGAGAAGGAGTGTGGCTCAGTGGAAAGAGTACGGGCTTTGGAGTCAGAGGTCATGTGTTCAAATACCAGCTCGCTCCGCCAATTGTCAGCTGTGTGACTTTAGGCAAGTCTCTTAAATTCTCTGTCCCTCAGTTACCTCATCTGCAAAATGGGGATTAAGACTGTGAGCCCCCCGTGGGACAACCTGATCACCTTGTAACCTCCCCAGTGTTTAGCACAGTGTTTTGCATATAGTAAGTGCTTAATAAATGCCATCATCATTATTATTATTACATTACTCCAGTGCACCAAGTGAGAGCTCAATAAATACCATCAATTGATATCTATCTACCAAAGTTTTTTTAATCACTGTATTTATGAATTCACCTATTTCTGGATATTTATTCCTACCCATGGGAGTGAGCTCTACTTTGGAAAATCTGCATGATAGTACCTTGATTTTCTATTTTTAATTTAATTTTTCCAGAGAATTTCATGTTACTTTTCACATGCTCTCAATTTGCCACCATCTATCCCTGCTCTGAAGCTCTCGATATTGGTACTATCCTTAACTCTCTTTCAAGTCTCTTTTTCAGTCTCCTCCTAAATCTTATTTTGCCTCCAGAACGTCTCCTGGATGCACCCCTTCCTCTTGATCCAAATAGCCGACCCACAAATTTCCCAGATTCTCCAGTGAAATTCCACTCCACATGAAGCTTCTGGGTCCAACAGGCTTTCTAAAGTCCAAGAGAAGAGGTTCTCTATTCACACTGCCCACACACTCTGTTCCTCTAAATGCTCATCTTCTCAATGTTCCTCAAGCTCATCTATCTCACCATTGTCCCGTCTCTGGCCTGTAAGACAGACAATTATTCTCCCCCACTTCAAAGCCTTATTAAAATAACATCTCCCCTAAGAGGCCTTCCCAGACTAAGGCCCCTTTTCCTCTTCATCCACTCTCTTCTGTGTCTCCCTAACTTACTCCCTTTATTCATCCCCCATCCCAGCCACACAGCACTTGTGTACATATCTGTAATTCATTTATCTATATTAATGCTTGTCTCCCCCTCTAAGCTGTAAGCTTGTTTTGGGCAGGAATTGTGTCTGCTTATTGTTATATTATACTCTCCCAAGTGCTTAGAATAGTCCTCTGCACACAGTAAGCACTAAAATTCATTCATTCGTATTTATTGAGCGCTTACTGTGTGCAGAGCACTGTGCTAAGCGCTTGGAAAGTACAATTCAGCAACAGAGACAATTCCTACCGACCAATGGTCTCAAAGTCTAGAATGGGGGAGATAGACAACAAAACAAGTACGCAGACATCAATAGCATCAATATAAATAGAATTATAGATATATACATCAGAGAAGCAGCGTGGCTCAGAAGAAAGAGCCCGGACTTGGAAGTCAGAGGTCATGGGTTTGAATCCCAGCTCCGCCACTTGTCTGCTGTGTGACTTTGGGCAAGTCACTTAACTTCTCTGTGCCTCAGTGACCTCATCTGTAAAATGGGGATGAAGACTGTGAGCCCTCCCGGGGGACAACCTGATTACTTTGTATCTACCCCAGTGCTTAGAACAGTGCTTGGCACATAGTAAGCACTTAATACAAACATTATTATTAATAAAATAAATAGAATAATATATACATATATGCACACAAGTACTGTGGGGCGGGAAGGGTGGTAGAGAAGAGGGAGGGAGTAGGAACGGTGGGGAGGAGAGGAGGAGCAGAGGAAAAGGGGGTCTCAGTCTGGGAAGGCCTCCTGGAGGAGGTGAATTTTCAGTAGGGCTTTGATTCAATTCATACAATTGAAGGAATGAATGGATGGGGAAGGACTGGAGGGTCGGTATCCTAAATGGTAAGTACAGTCCTCTGCTCAGGGTATTCAATCGAGGGTTTTTAATGAGCAGAGCACTCCACTAAGCACTTGGGAGAATGCAATACAGCAGAATTAGCAGACCCATTCCCTGTCCATAACGAGCTTACAGTCTAGAAGGGAGAGACAGACATTGTTGTTTCATTTAAGGTATCAGTTAAGCATTTGCTATGTGCCAGGCATCTTTTAAGCACTGGGTAGATACGAGTTTATTGGGTTGGACACAGTCCCTGCCCAACATGGGTTTCACAGTCTTAACCTCCATTTTACAGATGAGGGAACTGAGTCCCAGAGAAGCAAAGTCACTTGTCCAACGTGGACAAGTGGCAGAGTCAGGATTAGAAGCCAGGTCCTTCTGACTCCCAAGCATGTGCTCTATAAGTAGGCAATGCTGCTTATTTATGAATAATCAGTTTATAACACATGATACATAATTTAATATTTATGAGCTGTGGGATTGGTGGTGGGACAAATAACAAATGTCCAGCGGTCACACACCTAAGTGCATAAACAACACAGAAGGGAGAGCAAGCTGAGAGAGAGCAGTAGATACATAAATACTATTGACGTATGGTCATATCACTGAGTCACAAAAAGGCAGGAATTATTATCCCCAATTTACAGATAAGGGAACTGAGGCTCAGAGAGGTTAAGTGATCTGCCTGAAGTCACAGAGCAGAACGTAACTGATTATTATCAGCGAGAACATTGCAAGTCCAAGTTGTTCTGAAGAAAGCTTTAAGGGAAAAATAGGAAGACGATAAGCTTGAAAAATATTTCTTATGCTACAGCCCTAGGGTAAAATTATTTTGAAGTGACCTTATCTATTTACTATAGCTGGCTAGGGACATTTTTGTCCTAAACCCTTAGTAGGGCTCTTATGGGAAATTCACACCTATCCAGGCATAACATTAAAAGTATGCTATTCATTCTATTTCCAAGACATTCACTATGTCCATTGCCTTGTAGTTAAATGCATCCTATTATTTTTTTTAGCAGCAAACCGCTGATTTGAGGTAGTCACAAACTTTTAAAATCTTAACTCAATCTCCTTTTCAGGCACTGAGCTGACAAATTCCAGGTTTGAAATTTGTTGAGAACAGGGTCTCATTTTTTTTTAACCTCTGGCTTGACTGTAAACAGTTCAGGCATTAGCCCTTTTTGAGATTTCTTTTATAACTCCCTCAGTGCCCTATACTTATTGCATGCTCAATAACAAAATAATTATTTAACAAATATCATGGGCACCTATCTGCTAATTTGAGCCAATTCCCTAGCCCAGAAGTCATTTTTAAACAATGTAGGGAAGCAGTGAAACCTAGTGGAAAGAACAGGGGCTATCTGCTGTATGACCTGAGCCAGTCACTTAATTTTTCTGTGTCTCAGTTTCCTCAACTGTAAAATGAGGATGCAATGCCTGTTTTCTCTCTTACTTAGACTTTGACTTCCATAAGGGCAGCGACTTTGTCCGATCTGATTAACTTGTATCTGTCCGAGGGCTTAGAACAGTACTTAGCACATAGTAAGTGTTTAACATCCAACTTAAAAAAAAAAAACTTTTCAAAAAAATCACAAAATATGAGCATATGAAACACTCCTTCTGGAACAGAGAAAATGGTTTTAATTTGGGGATAAAGACCCAGAACAGTTGTGATGTGTAATGCCTCTGATTACCCATTCCCATAGACTGTGCATAAAAGTTTTTTTGTCCTTGAAATATATTATAAGAATGATAATTTATCAATAACAGCAGAGGGTAAATGATCTGTAGTTAATGAAATACATAACTGGCGACATACTCTCCAATGAGAAAAAGCAAACCTATTTTTTAATAAGTGAAAATTAATTCCAACTAAATGTTAACTATTTGTTCCTTGAGGTTATCTTTTGTTGAAACCTTCCAAAGAAGAAGTCAGTTAAAATGCTATAGATAAAAATCACCAAGAATTCATTAAAATCAATGCATAAAATTTGAGAAAATTTGTTTCTCCCTACTTAAAACTGAGGTTTTCACACATCACTGCACAAGTTTAGCAAGGGCATTTACTGTCTGCTCTTTTACGGATTTTCATATATCGTCCTGGTTCTTTCACATATTTTGAACTATACTTGCATAATTACAGGATACATTCAAGAAAGATTTATACCTACTTTTCCATCAATGTGTTTCCAAAGGGCTTATTGTTGTAATAATTAGACATTTTGAAAAGAGTGATGTTTTAATATGAAACTATAAAGGCGGATATAAGGTGAGCATTTTATAATCAAGGATTTATGCTACGGGATAGTTCTTATCCTTGGTAATTTATTTTGAGAAAAATAGTTTCATTATACCTAGAATGCATCACCAATTTGTAATATAAAGTCCTCGTGGCACCTGTTGATGGCATTTCCCTGAATAACTTGCTATGGTAACACATTTCATGTGCTTTCTACCTCTGATAAAGTGGTTCTTTTGTTTACCTTGAACTTGCCACCTTAAGGCTTCAGTGATTGTTCTGTGGTTTATTTGCCAGACAATAAATCTGTATATTTCCTAACCCTACCACACATGGCATTATAAACTTCTATTATATCCCTCAACCTTTATTTTTCCAAGTTCAAGAACTCACTTTTACCCACTCTATTCTGGCCCAGGAGCTGTTCCACTTGATATAATCAATAATGTTTCCAAAGTCCCTTTACAGAGCAATGCATAATAATTCAGAGCCCATTCCCTGAATGATGAATTACTTTGCCTAGTTGCCTTACTTCACAGTTGCTCATACTGAACCTCATAACAACAATATTGATAATTGGTATTGGTAAAGCACTATCTTCCAAGCACTCTTTCTCTTAATACACACTGCCTCGTGTTTATTCATTCATTCATTCAATCGTAGAGCTCTGCACACAGTAAGCATTCAATAAATATGATTGATTGATTGATTGATTGCTGGTATCCACCCCAGCACTTAGACCAGGGCCTGGCGCATAGTAAGTATTTAACGAATACCACAATTATCATCGTCATTGGAATTATTTATTGAGTGTTGACTGAATGCAACACACTGTACTAAGTGCTTGGCCTTTGTTTTGTTGTCTGTCTCCCCCTTCTAGACTGTGAGCCATCTCTGTGTGTTGCCGACTTGTACTTCCCAAGCACTTAGTACAGTGCTCTGCACACAGTAAGCGCTCAATAAATACAATTGAATGAACGAATGAGTCCGGCATTGGCCTGGGAAGATCAGGTGGAGAGCGCCTTTAGAAGGAGAATTTAGGGGAGGGAGATGACACCCCTTTCCCCCCAGCTGATAGCAGTGACTGACAGGGGAAGGCGGGGATGAGCTAGTGGCTAGGGAAGGGATCCGATCACTTCTCAGTGGCTTCGCATTCCAGAAAGAGTAGGTAGGGCTAGCACATGTATTTTAATAATAATAATAATAATAAAAATAATAATAATGGCATTCGTTAAGCGCTTACTATGTGCAAAGCATTGTTCTAAGTGCTAGGGGGATACAATGCGACCAAGTTGTCCCACGTGGGGCTCACAGTCTTAATCCCCATTTTTGCAGATGAGGTAACTGAGGCTCAGAGAAGTTAAGTGATTTGCCCAAGGTCACACAGCAGACTTGTGGTGGAGCCGGGATTCGAACCCATGACCTCTACCTCCAAAGCCCATGCTCTTTCCACTGAGCCACGCTGGGGATTCCAGAAAGGGAAAATGACGGCTCTCTCCCTTTCACTTCTAATCTACACAGTTAATTTGACAATTATGAGGGAAGATTTTTAACCTTAAGTTGCACACAGACTGCATCTAAAGAAAAAGCGGGGGAGGCCGATACTTTCTAATGCAACTCATGGCCTAGTGGATAGAGTACGGGCTTGGGAGTCAAAAGGATCAAGGTTCTAATCCTGCCACCATCACCGGTTTGCTGTGTGGCCTTGGGCAAGTCACTTAATTTGTTTGTGCCTCAGTTCCCTCATCTGTAAAATGGGGATTAAGATGATTCCCTATGTGGAACGTGGACTATGTCCAACATGACTGGCTTGTATTTACTCCAGTGCTTATTACAGTGCCTGGCACATATTAAAGTGATTAACAAACACCGCTAAAAAAAACAAAAACTGAGCAAGAGAGGGACTGAAAACACTCTTGGTGAGATAATGTATACCATAACAAGTATTTATAATGTATACAGAGCATTTTTCCAGTGGGATTGCATCCATTCATGAACGTTCAAACAGGCTAGAAATCTTCCCCATTTTTTTCCAAGAGGTTATGTCACCTATTTATTACCCCCAGCTCCACACTTGCCTGCTTTTTGACCTTGTACAAATCACTTCACTTTTCTGTTTTAGCGAGGGCTTGGGAGTCATCCCAACCCCACCACTGTGTGAGCTTTGGCAAGGCACTTTATTTCTCTGTGCCTCAGTTACCTTATCTGCAAAATGGGGATTAAGACTGTGAGGCCCCATATAGGCTAGGGACTGAATCCAACCTGATTAGCTTGCAGGTACAGGGTTAGAACAGTGCTTGACACATAGTAAGTGCTTAAATACCATCATCCTTAAAATAGGAATTAAAAACCTGTTCTCCCTCCTACTTAAATTGTGATCCCATGCCAGACAGGGACTGCATTCAGCCTGATTAACTTGTATCTACCACAGCATTTAGGATAGTGCTTGACTTAAGTAAGCATTTAACATAAAAAGATCTGGAAACCAAATATTGCTATGGTTTCCCTGCCCCAGTGTTCACTAACATCAAAGAGTTTAATAACAGTTTTGTCCTGTGCCAGTAAATTCACAAAGAAAATGTTTTAGACACAGTTTTTGGCTGCAGACAGCCACCTGACATGCAAATATCTTATCCATCAAATAATTTTTTTTTAATTTTGGAAAAAGGATGATCCTTCAGTCGTGTATTAACTTTTGAGAAGATCTTTCCTGCCATCCAAATGTGAACTGCCATGGCTGATTCAAAGCAATTGCTTTCCTTTTTTCTGACAACTCATTATTTGGTTTAAAGAAGACTAATTGCAGTAGTTTTTTGCTCGGAATCACAGTTCTAATTATTGTCACATTAACCTTTACTGTTTAATGCACAGGAACAAACTTTACTTCATAAACTAAAAGAATACTGACATTAAATGCTAGCTGCTGAAAAATTCATTCATTATGTGCTCTAAATTTAGAGTGAAGCAACATTTTATCTGGGATTGTAGTTGAATATATTTGAGCTTTTCCCTAGAAGATGGCTTTTTATGTAGAGCTGACGGCTGGGTTTCAGGACCACAGAGGCCTCTTAACAAAAATAAAGTAAAACTTACTTTTATCAGTGGGTGAAAATAGTTCTGTAGAGTTGTGACGAATATTAAGGACTAATATTAAGTCCTTCTTGTAATCTAACCCTGTAGAAGTCCATTTTACCCTAAACCATTTTTGGAGAATTGAGTTAACACTCCAGACACTTTTTTAAAAACCATTTAATGAAGCACAGAGCTAATATTCAGCATTATGATAGGAAAATATGTGATGTTCATTGAAATTTCCCCAAGAGTAGGTCAACGTTGTATGATGAATAGTTGAAAACAAAGCTACTACAATCAAGTCAATCTCAGTGGTATTATTGAGCACTTACTGCATCAGACAGCTGCATTAAGCACTGAAGCAAATACAACAGAATTGGTAGAAAGGTTCCCTGACCACAGGGAGATTACATTCTAGAAGGGGAGACTGACATGCTTTTTCTGCTTCATATCTTTTTACTAGACTATAATCACCTTATAGGCAGGGAAAATGTCAACAAATCTGTTATTTTGTACTTTCCCAACTACGCACAAAGCACTCAGATACCATTGATTGATTGATTTACCTTGTACCTTCCGAAGCATTTAGTACAGTGCTCTCTGCAAATATGAGACACTTAATATATGCACTTATACTGAGTACTATTCATTTATTAAATGAGGATTAAATCCTATTTAGGCTGTGAGCCTCATTTAGGACAAGAACAGAGAATGCATAGATACAAGATGGTGTATATAGATATGTAGACAGTCCCGAAAACACCAAGAGAAAAATACACAAAGATCATGGAAAGAAAAATAAAATGATCATGGCTACTCTGATTCAGGGAATCAAAGCTCACAATTTTTTTTTCTTTGGTGGGAGGCTTCACAACGAGATTATCAATAATTTCTGGATCTGAGCCAGATTTTTTAGGTAATTTGCAGATGAACAAGTTGACTAATGAAGGAGTCTCAGGAAAAGAAGGTTGCACATGATTGATTGCTGAGTGAGAAAAGGTTGAAGGAAAACACTTTCTAAGTTCCAAAACCAAAAGCAAAAAGGTTATGAGAATTTTTGAGATGAAAGTGGCTGTGTATTGATAATTCCGGGGTATTGATCTGCTTCAGTCTTGCAACTGAACTGTCTGGACAGATGAGTCATTTTTAACAACTTTGCAGGTTAGACTATGCTAAAGGCCACTTGTGGTTTTCATTATTGATTTTTATTTCTCTATCATTTTTGTGTAATTGGTTGTTTGAACAGTGTTTTTACTATTGGAGAAAGTGTCATCTTAGGTTTTTAAATAAATCACCTCACATGAAGCATTCTTTCCCCAAGAGAAACTGTATCGACTACATATTTTCTCTGCACTGAAAATGGAAAACATTAGACAAAATTCTGCTGAAAACACACTGCAATTTAATGGATTATTTTCACCGTTGTTTCTCCAAAGCTGTAAAGATGGCACTGATGGGATAAGAAGGTTCTTTCTCTGTACCCAACTTTGCTGGTTTAATGCTCTTTGTGGGTGGACACAAATAAGTTTTAGGGAATTTACTTCCAAAGTAGAACTAAAGCATCTCTGGTTCAGGTCTCAAAGCAGCATTAAACCTGCTAAACTGTGTTAGATGGAATTTCTTGAGTCATCAGTCTTCACTAAGCTAGGAGAGCAATCTATGGTCCTGTGTTCTGGCTTCAGGCCCAGAGAACCTGCCTGTACACTCTGAACAGAACAAGAAGATTTTTTCCTCTATTTGTGGACTTCATCCCTCTGTTCCTCAGCTCCTAGCAGTTCAAAACATTTATTCTGTTTGTTCATTAGATTCAATTTACAAACCTGGGAACCAGGGAACCTGTGTTCTAATTCTGGCTCTGCCGCTTGCCTGCTCTATGACCATTTAACCACTCTATCCCTCAGTTTGGGACAGAGACTGTGTCTGTCCTGATTATTCAATCAATAATTGAGTGCTTACTGTGTGCAGAGCACTGCACTAAGCACTTGGGAAAGTACACTACAGTAATAAGGAGAGATAATCCCTGCCCACAGGAAGCAGGAGTAATCTACCCAGTTCTGACAGCACTTCACAAGGGATATATCAAAACAGTTAAAGTCAAGTGAGCCAATACCAGAAATCTTTAAAATCTCCAATAACCAAAAGCAGCATAACTTAAAATGTCAGTAACTGCTAAACAGTCAAAAAGGTTATGGACTGTAAGCTCTCTGTGGGCAGGAAATGTATCTAACAATTCTGAAATATTATGCTCTCTCAAGAGCTTAGTACAATGCTCTCCACACAGTAAACGATAAACACCATTGATTGATTGGAATTTTTGTTTGTTTTTATTTTTTCTGAGTATTCAGAAGCCCTGGACTGTTAGACAATTTCCTACTTTGGACACTTTCGTTCTCGCTGCTTAATTTCAAGGAACCAACTGAGGAAAGCTAATAAAACAGCATGGGTTCTGATTCTTCTGGAGACTGTTTTGACAAAGTGGAATTAGCATGAGGGTGGTGCATTGACACTGAGGAGTCTTACCCATGTAAAAGTATACATTATAAAAAAATAGTTGGACAGTAGGAGGCTAATATCTGCTGAGGTCATTTGTGTTTGACGCATTAGGTTATTTGCTATTCGAAAAGCATCTAAGATAGGAACTTAGGACATGTCCCATTTATTGAAATCTACTTTTCTTCATTCTTTAACAATAATCATACTAATGTGCTATTTGTAAAGAGCTTATTATGTGCCAGGCACTGTACTAAGCGCTGGGGTGGGTACAAGCAAAGCGTGGTGGACACAGTACCTGTCTCAAAGCGGGCTCACAGTCTTAATCCCCCATTTTGCCATTGAGGTAATTGAGGCACAGAGAACTTAAGTTACTAGCCCAAGGTCACCCCACAGACAAGTGGCAGACCCAGAAATAGAACCCAGGTCTTTCTGATCCCAGGCTCTAACCATTAGTCCATGTTGCTTCAGTGTTGCTTTGCAAATTACATATCAGCATATACAAGTCTCTATCATTCGTCTACCGTTCAGGCCCATTTTAGAGACAAAGGTGCTAATTGATTTCTTTTCAAAGTAAACTGCAGCCAAGAGAAAATCACTTTATATCTGCGTCTCTGTAGCACTGGCTCGATTGGAGGAAGTAGCCATCATTTCTGCTCCATATCCCTTTCTATATGAGCTTACACTGTACTTGATATTTTTTGCCTTTACATTGGCTGGTTTTCATCAGATCAGAATCAAATCTGTCCCATATGACTGGTGAACCTCTCAAATTGAATCAACACTTCTTCCGTGTTGTTTAACTACCCCTCTGACCCATCTGGAGTTCGTGCCAGCTTCTAAGCCCTTGATTGATGGTGTGGAGAGAGAAGGAAATGCATTAAGGTGAGAAGCCACAGCAAGGTTTGTGAAGCCTTGTTATTCTGCCAATGTGCTGGGATTTTAGGACTTGGCAGAAGAAGGCCCCCGGAGCCTTCTTAAATTCATCACACATATTGTTTTACTTCAGTCACTTTTTTCTTTTGAAGGAGCAGAAATCTTTATCCTCGCTCCATCTCCAATTATTCCTAAACCATCATTCACAAACCACAGAGAACATCTAATATTTGCTATCCACTGGCTGTTCCCTCTCAGTCACTGGGTGAAGAATTGCAGGGGAAGACCAAAGGAATAGAAGTCACCCAAAATGGGCAAAGAAAAATAGCCAAAGGCTTGTACTGGCCTGATTGAAACTAAATGAATTCCCATTGATTTACTGAATCCTTTCCCTTGATGCTGCCCAGGGAATTGTTCAAATTCATTAGCTCAGTCAGTGGTTTTGGGAAGTCCATTCCCAATCACTCACCGGTGTCCTATCTCTTCCGACTTGTGTCTGGGGTTTCCAGACTCCAGTAATGATAACTGTGGCATTTGTTAAGCACTTACTATGTGCCAAGCCCTGAGGTAAGTACAAGATAATCGGGTCAGGCACTGTCCCTGTCCCATATGGTGCTCACGGTCTCAACAGGGGAGAGAATGGGTTTCAAACCACCATTTTATGGATAGGGAAAAAGCCGCTTTAATTATCGTATTTGTTAAGCACTTATTATGTGCCAGTCACTGTACTAAGCACGGGGGTGGATACAAACAAACTGAGTTGCACACAGTTCCTGTCCTGTATGGGGCTCACAGTATCAATCAATCGTATTTATTGAGCGCTGTGTGCACAGCACTGTACTAAGCGCTTGGGAAGTACAAGTATCAATCCTCATTTTACTGATGAGGTAACTGAAGCACAGAAAAGAGAAGTGATTTGCCCAAGGTCACACAGCAGACAAGTGGCAGAGCTGGGAGGAAAAGCCACAGTCTTTGACTCTCAGGCCTCCGCTCTTTCCACTAGGCCTGTTGAGTCATCATTTTTTTGTCCATGTCTTCATTTCTGTTTCTGGGTTTGAACAGGTAAATCCCATGAGCAGCATCAGTGGGGCCAAGGAGGGCTGAAAAGAGGCTCAAAATGGCCTGAAAGGTCAGGAGAGTAAGCCAAGGACTTGCCAGAGGGCCAGACTGCCATTCTCATGCCCATCCTACTCAGCACCTCGGCAATGCAATTGAACTCTGAATAAATCATGCCAACTTCCAATAATGTAAAACATCAAAGATTTGGCACTATAACTATGAATCTGCGTTTTTTCACATTTCCTAGGTGATAAATTTTTTTACGTGTCCCAACGGGTCGCATTAGTCACACTGCATTATGTTGCACTAAATCAAGTAACACAATGTGACTATTAATGTTGGGATGTGTAAGAACATGTCTCACTTGGGACTAGGGAAAAATATGGCTTTCTGCAACAGCTGCCTCTGCCTATTTTTAATTCCACTTTTTACCTAGGAAACTGAAATGCTAGCGCTAAGCATTTTAATGGGGAATATCTGGGAATATCAAGAAAAAGCATATGCTAGTCTTTCTTTTGTAGAAACCATCGTATATCTATGTTTTTGCTTAAACTTTCATCAATGCCACAAAATAGAGACAATATTTTAGTTAGTGTAATGGTACTGAGGGGATTGGCCAGAAGAAGGAAGGCAAAGGGAAGCTTCCTATGGTTTCTCAGAACCCATCAAATCCTTTGTAAATTTCCAAGACTATTCAGAATATTTGACTGACCAATGCCGATAATAGTGTCTGCCACCCCAAAAGCAGTGTAACTTCATGAGGGGATCACAGCTCTGAGTTCCAGAGCACCTGGAATCCAATCTTGGCTCTGCCACTGGGCTGCTGAATGAGTTTGGACAAGTCACTCAACTTCTCTGCGCCTTAGTTTCTTCACCTGTAAAATAGGGATTAAATACTTGTTCTCCCTCTCCCTTAGAGTGGAGCTCCGTGTGGGACAGACCTGGGTCTGACCAGCTGATCTTGCATCTACCTCCATGCTTAGTCCAATTTGACATAGTGTAAGTGCTTAAGAAATACCATAGTGATCACTATCATCATTAAGATTGTTGTATTTTACTCTCCCAAGCGCTTAGTACAGTGCTCTGCACACAGTAAGCACTCAAATATGACTGAAAGAACCAATGGGCTTCTCAAAGGAAAATGGGTGAACTAACAGATAGCAACCCAACACCAATCATCTAGCATGACATCTAAAATAAGCCACTGGAGTGGCTATACAATTCTAAATTACAGAGCTTTTAACTATTTTCCGTTGATATAACTTTTCAGAGTGCCTAAAGGAGATAAAATATTCAGTGTGACCCAGGCAATATGAGCAGATTCAAGAGTGAGTTAATTTTTTTTTTCAGGAGAGAGCATCAATTTCTCTACCCTTTCTTCTTAAATCTGTGTTTCTTACAGGTCGCGCCTTCTCTTTCAGATCCACTTCAGAACTCCATCATCCCATGTTGACAGGTTTGGGTGGGCATGTGAATCAATGACATTTATTGAATGCTTACTATGTGCAGAGAACTGTATTAAGTGCTTGAGTCAGAGGATGTGGGTTCTAATCCCAGCTCTGTCACATATCTGCTGTGTGATCTCGGGCAGGACTCTTCACTTCTCTGTACCTCAGTTCCCTCATACATAAAATGGGGATTAAGACTGTGAGCCCCATAAAGAGGCAGCTTGGCTTAGTGGAAAGAGCCCAGGCTTGGGAGTCAGAAGTCATGGGTTCAAATCCTGGCTCCACCCCTTGTCAGCTGTGTGACTTTGGGTAAGTCACTTAACTTCTCTGAGCCTCAGTTACCTCATCTGTAAAAAGGGGATTAAGACTGTGAGCTCTAAATGGGATTACCTGATCACCTTGTATCCCCCCCAGTGCTTAGAACAATGCTTTGCACATAGTAAGGGCTTAACAAATGCCATCATCATAATTATTATTATTATTATATGGGACAGGGACTATGTCCAAGCAGATTACCTCATATCTACTTCAGTGCTTTGAACAGTATATGACACACAGCACGTAACAAATATCACAATTATTATTATCATTGTGTAAAATGCGACAAAGTTGGCAGACAAATTCCCTGTGCACAGTGAGGTAACAGATGAGAGGGTTTGACCGTAGTCACTATTTTATGTCTGTTTACATAAATGGATCAGATACTGATTTGGAAAATAATTAAGATTCTAATTAGGATACTAAAATTCAGAATAAAAACTCAGGGAGTTTAAAACATTACAAAACCTGAGTTTTGTTCAAAGAACTGGTAGAGTTTACTTAAAGCACTGAATAACTGTGGGGAGAATTTCTCTTACCCATAAGGACATTGGGCCTGTGAGGATTCCAGGTGGAGTTTTAAACTTTGCTTGGGAAAAAGGGGAAAATTCAAATTGAAATGAAACAATATGAAAATGTAATATTTAGGAGATTATGCATATTAACTCTGCTGTATTTTTAAAATTATGATGCAAATGGAATGGAGACTAAGGTAGGGAAAGGAATTCTTTCAATTTAAGACCTTTTAATGTTAACTTAAGGAAAGGGGTAATAAAATCTTCCTATCCCAAAGATTGGACCGTCTTCTGTACATTCACTTTAATGAGTTTTCTGAAATTCTATGCTGATTCTTTCTCTGGCAGGTTTATTTGCTTTGGATTTCCAGTACCATTTTAAAGTTTTATCCAGCTGAGAGCATCAAGAAATTGGGTTTTATTTTATTTTACATTTTTGGAAGGCTTGCTTTGTGGTAAGAAACTCTGGTGCTTTCTTACTTTGGGAAATTTAAATAGATGAGCTGTGTTGAGGAACTAAGACCCTGCAAAGAAGCATTTCTGTGCTGCTTTTTGCTAATTACAAACAGGATTATCCATTGGGCAACATTTATTTTGTCATTCCACTACAAATCAAGGAACGTATTCCTTGAGAAGCAGAGTGGCTCAGTGGAAAGAGCACGGGCTTTGGAGTCAAAGATCATGGGTTCAAATCCTGGCTCTGCCAATTGCCATCTGTGTGACTTTGGGCAAGTCACTTTTTGGGCAAGTCACTTAACTTCTCCGGGCCTCAGTTCCCTCATCTGTAAAATGGGGATGTAGACTGTGACCCCCCAGGGGACAACCTGATCACCTTGCAACCTCTTCATGCTTAGAACAGTGCTTTGCACATAGTAAGGGTTTAATAAATGCCATCATCATCATTCTCTGTGCCTCAGTTACCTCATCTGTAAATTGGGGATTAAGACTGTGAGACCCTGTGGAAAACCTGATCACCTTGTAACCTCCCCAGTTAGAACAGTACTTTGCATATAGTAAATGCTTAACAAATGCCAATATTATTATTATTATTATTGATCAGGACTAATTTGACATCCAGACTCTCACCTCGACAATAAAAGACTAGTCTCTTCTAAATTCTCCAAGGATTATTTAAAGTGATCTGGAATTTTATAGTTGTATTTATTGATGTCCTACTTAAGCCATTTTCTGATCATTAAATTCCTCATTGCTTTTAATTAGGGAGATCATGGACTCATGAACCTTTCAAACTTAAAAGCATATATAAAATTTGTAGAGCTTGAATGAAGGATTATGCATTTGGTTTTGCAGGTTTAAGCAAGTTAACAGTCTATATTCTCCCATAAAATGCATACACATAATTTATATTTACATAATACATTTCTAGTACAGTATATATTCCCATAAAATACACACACTTATTTTATATGTATATATTTGCTATATACATATAAATTATATATGGCCCTTACTTCCTAAAAGTTTTGCTCCTGCTTTCTTTCACTCCCTCAATGGGATCTTCAACCTCTCACTCTCTGCTGACTCCTTCCCTTCAAATTCAAGTCACAAAGCCCTGCTCAAACCCATAGCCCCTTGCAGCTATTCAATCCATCAATCATATTTTTTGAGTGCTTACTGTGTGCCCAGCTCTGTACTGAGTGCTTCAGAGAGTCCATTATAACAGAGTTGGTAGACACATTCCCTGCTCACAACAAGCTTACAGTCAAGAGCGGGGGGAATACTGCTTTCTCTGCTCTCATTCCTATCCACGCTTAGAACAGTGCTCTGCACATAGTAAGCGCTTAACAAATGCCATCATTATTATTATCCAAATTCTTGGAACAGGCCACATGTACGGCTGCCTTTATATCTCCTTTACAACAAAATTGTTTTTGATCACTTCCATCAGGATTGGACACCTTCATTCATTCATATTTATTGAGCGCTTCCTTTGTGCAGAGCACTGTACTAAGCACTTGGGAAGTACAATGCCACTGGAAACTTCCCTCTTGAGACTCACCAATGACCTCTCCTCTGTTTTTTTTTCCTCAAAGCAGCATGGCCTATGGAAAAGCGCATGGGCCTGGGTTTTAATCCTGGTTCTGTCTGTGGCGTGGCCTTGGTAAGTCACTTAACTCCTCTGGGCCTCGGTTTCCTCATCTGTAAAATGGGATTAAATGCTACTCAGACTTGAGTCCCATGAGGGACATGGACTGTATCCAACCGGATTAACTTGGAACTACCTCAGTGCCTAAACTGCCTGGCACATATTTATCACTTAAAATATATTTTTCACTTAAAATATCATAGTAAAAGCACTCCATAAGTACCACACAGCTGAACGCTGTCACTGAATTCTGCTACATAGGCAAGGTGGTCCTTCTGGTACAAGGTACAGAGAAGCAGCATGGCCTAGTAGCGTGAGCATGACTTGGGAGCCAGAAGTCATGGGTTCTAATCCCACCTCCACCACTTGTCTGCTGTGTGACCTTGGGCAAGCACTTCACTTCTCTGTACCTCAGTTACCTCATCTGTAAAGTGGGGGTAAAGTGGGGATTGAGACTGTGAGCCCCATGTGGGACAAGGACTGGGGCCAACCTGATTACCTTGAATCTATCACAGCGCTTAGAACAGTGCTTGGCACATAGTAATTGCCTAACAAATACCGTAATTATTAGTATGATTAAATTGCCAAAGTAGGAAAGGGATTCTGGAAAGCTAGTTTTGTGCTTGGGGAAACTGTTGATTGTCTATGTCACCAATATAGCATCAAAAGTCTGATCAAGAAGGAGGTCTATAGAGTAATTTTATTGTCCAGCCTCTTTTAGGTTGAGAGATATGAATAATGGTAATGCTAATATTATGGTATTTGTTAGGCACTTGCTAGGGTCAAAAACTACTAAGCACTAGGGTAAGTATAATATTCATTCATTCATTTATTCAATCGTATTTATTGAGCACTTACTGTGTGCAGAGCACTGTACTAAGCACTTGGGAAGTACAAGTTGGAAGTACAAGTAATATATGCAGGTTGGACATATTCCCTGTCTCACCTCAGGCTCACAGTCCAAGTGGGGAGTGAGAACATTTTTACAGAGGAGTAAACTGAGGCAGACAGTAGTTAAGAGGCTCATTCAAGATCACACATCAAACAAGTGATGAATCTGGGACTAAACCCCAGGTCTTCTGTCTCACAGGCACATCTACCGCCACTAATAATAATTGTAATATTTTTGGTATTTGCTAAGGTCTTCCTATGTGCCAGACACTGTACTAAACTCTGGGTACATACAAGCAAATTGGGTTGGACACAGTCCCTGTCACATGTAGGGCTCACAGTCTCAATCCCCATTTTATGGATGAGGTAACTCGGCCCAGAGAAATGAAGTGACCTGTCCAAGGTCACTAGGCCATGCTATTTCTTGAACTACTGTAGACATATCTGAATTCTAGAATGGTACATCAGTGCCACTGGTGTACCATATTTAGGGATTAATGGAAAATCAGGATTACAAATGATTCGATTCTGAAATTCAGCTAGTCTACTGGGATTAGGCAATGATTTTTTCAACTTTGCTGGGCAAGGCATGAGAAAGGAATGGAAGGAGGCAGAATAACCAAAAAGCTGCTCTATGGCAGATGAATGATATACTCATAAAAAACGGAGGAGAGAAGAACTGGCTTCCCATGCTGAAACAAAACAAAACCTCAGATGATGTGGCACAACAGTTAATGGAAAAGAGACAGCAGTACCAGTGAAAAGAGATCAGCTAGACATCCAGAAATCGGAAATGACATTAGTGCCTTGTGAAGATTTGGGGCTCAAAGAAGTACAAAGTGATGAGTAACACTAACAACCGAGCAGCATAGGGCAAACTTTCCAGTCAGTCATTAGACTGTAAGATTTTTAAGGGTAAGGATCCCATCTTTTGTTCCTATTGACTATTCCTAACTCATAAAGCATTGTTCTGCATACAATAAGCAGTCAGTAAATTTTCTCCTCATGTTCAGTTGCCTATTCCCTCTCCCTGGCTTTGTTTTTAGATTGTGAGCCTGCTGAGAGGTGGGGACCATGTCTAATTCCTAAATATATATTCTTTCCCAGTGCTTGGGACAAGTGCTTTGTACATAGAAAGCACTTAGACTGTAAACCCACTGTGGCTAGGGAATGAGTCTGCTTACTGTTATAGTGTACTCACCCTAGAGTACTTTGTACATAATAAGCGATCGATAAATATGATCAAATGAATGAATACTACTTCTACAATTGATGATGATCACGGGTGACAATATGGAAGCATTTCTAGGTCACTTTAAGACACAATTTAAGTAACATATGGATAACCTATGTTTACACATTCACCCTCTGGGTGTTTCTGTACATCTCTGATTACATCTATACATCTCTGATTAAAGATAGTAGAGCCTTATAATAAAACCCGAATCACACAGTAGGCTTTATTAAAAGAACATTCCCAAATCCAAGATTTCATTACTGTTAATACTTCATATAAAACTCAATGCCTATGTGAATCCACATTATGTAACCAATTTTTACTAATTTTTCTGGACTTTCCCTTTCATGAAGCTCATAGAGCACAAATCAGGGTGTGTATTTGTTCAGAGTGAATAACGGCTGACCATACATCCATATGCGGTTTGTGTTCCCATTGTGTCATCCAATTTGATGGGGTTACCATTCTAAGATTGACGAGCTAAAAATGAATGAGGCTTTTTTCTACTCTGAAGACTCTAACAATGAAGAATTCTTCTCTTAATGAAGTTTATGGATACATGTACTAAAACAATGCATTTAATTTTTGGATGAGTTCATTTTGAGTATTATGCATTCAAAAGGCATCTTGATATTTACATTGGGTTGAAAGGTATCATGGAAAAATCAATTAGTAATTTTAAAATCATAGCCAAATGAGACTATGTATACAAATTTCCCTTTCACTGTTTTTAGATGGAATGGAAGCAATTAAGACTTTAGATTTGCATTTTTCATGTCTGATTCTATGAAGTGCAAATAGTCTTGTTGGTCGCCATTTTGAAGAAAGTTCCTTGTTTTTAAGTTTTTACTATTTAAACAGAACTGTAGCATTAAATCACTTGAGGAAGAAGCTATAATAAATGATGCTTAGTCATCACAGGACATTAAAATATTGATTGCCGAATAATTCCACTGAAGTAAGCACTTTCAGTAATGCACATATTAACCTAATGGCTATAATTCCATGCTAGATTGGGGAGGCAGAAGTACAGATCTTTTCTCAGTTTGTAGAAATTTGAAATGTGAGAGACCACTTAAAATTGTTCCTCTAACTGAGAATCAAAAGCCTTCTTTTGATGTCAGGTATATGTTGCCCATAACTTGTTCAATTGTGATAAAGGATATTTCATCAAATGATAGAATTCCAATGTTAAATAGAAAAAGGAGTCATGAGCCAACAGATTGCAGATATACAAGTTCTCTAAGTCTACAAGTGTTACTAGATTCTAAATTGAAGTCTATTGTAAATATATAGACATATAGTTCAACGTTCTGGCTTTCTATCAGTTGGATATATTATTCACAGTGTTTGAAAGCACAGTTCTCAAATAAACTGCAAAAGAGTTATGAACTGTTGTAGCAGCCCCAATTCAGCATCTTTGGTTTTTTAAGGCTTCTGTCAGAAACTTAATAAACTATTTGTATTGGATGCAGTTCAAATTTATTTTCCTAATCTGCTTCTGAACAATGTTTTATATTTTTTCCCCTCTTTGTTAAAATAGTGTTTCAGGTTCACAATAATTTAAAATGGATCTACGGTAGTCTACATGTTGTTGGGAAATGAAAATATGGCACTTAAAAATGATATATTTCTTCAATGTGAATGGCCTGTACCAAAATCAAAGTCAATGTCTCATACCAAGCAAAACTCAGACATTTAATTTTATTAAAAGAAACTTACATTATGAATTCTTGTGGAATTTGAGTCTCCAAATTGGTTCATTTACACAGTACAGACAAGCCCCAGATTAGGACCAATTTTCAATACATGAAAATGAAATTATGCTTTACTTTATTTACTGACTTGGCCATCAATGTGTCTGCCCCAAAGTCCTATCCAACTCACTTCAAACAATAATAATAATAATAATAATAATAATGATGGCATTTGTTAAGCACTTAGTATGGGTGAAGCACTGTTCTAAGCACTGGGGGGGATGCAAGGTGATCAGGTTCTCCCACATGGGGCTCACAGTCTTGATCCCCATTTTACAGATAAGGTACCTGAGGCTCAGAGAAGTAAAGGGACTTGCCCGAGGTCACACAGCAGACACGTGGGGGAGCTGGGATTATCAGTAATATTTACTGGGTGCTTCCTGCAGGCAGAGCATTGTACTAAGCACTTGGAAGACACAATCCCTGCCCTCAAAGTTTACTATTTAATGAAATTTACAATCTAGTGGAATCAATTCCCTCCCACCCATTCCCTTCCTGCCTTCCCCTGCTCCCATAACATTCCTGCTCTCCATTCCACAGCCCAGCATGGCTCAGTGGAAAGAGCCCGGGCTTAGGGTCAGAGGTCATGGGTTCAAATCCTGGCTCCGCCACTTGTCAGGTGTGTGACTTTGGGCAAGTCACAACTTCTCTGGGCCTCAGTTACCTCATCTGTAAAATGGGGATTGACTGTGAGCCCCCCGCGGGACAACCTGATTACATTGTAAACTCTCCAGCACTTAGAACAGTGCTTTGCACATAGTAAATGCTTAATAAATGCTATGATTATTATTATTATCCCAAACTCATACCCCAACTCCCACATTGTTATCTCTACTTCTCACTCTGAGCACTCAATCTTTTTCTTTGTATTAACTTTCATCCTAGCTATAGCTGTTGTTGCCTCTTCTTCCCCATCTTCCCAGCCAGTTCCCCATTTCCTTGCCACAGCCCAAATCACGGGAACGGGGACAGGAAGAGTCCTTGCGTAGGGTAGGAAAATAGTGGGATGTGCGCGGGTCCTCTCCCAAGCTACAAACACTACCACCTCCTATCCCAGTCTTCTTGTCCCAGATCGTGCTCCCATTTTTGCCAGGGTGAAGAGGAAGGGTTACCACAGGGAAATCAATCAATCAATCAATCAATCGTATTTATTGAGCACTTACTGTGTGCAGAGCACTGTACTAAGTGCTTGGGAAGTACAAATTGGCAACATATAGAAACAGTCCCTACCCAACAGTGGGCTCACAGTCTAAAAGGACTGCAGGGAAAGCAGGGAATGGTGGAGATCAGACCCACAGAAACACCGTTGCTAAGATTCAACAGAGAAGCAGTGTGGTACAATGGCTAGAGCACAGGTCTGGAAATAAGAAGGACCTGTATTCTAATCCCAGCCCTGCCACTTGTTGGCTGGGTGACTTTGGGCAGGTCACTGAACTCCTCTGCACATCAGTTGCCTCATCTGTAAAATGCCAAATTTGATTCCTAGGCAAGACAGGGACTGTGCCCAAGCTGATTAGCTTGTCTCTAGCTCAGTGCTTACTACGGTGGTTGGCACAGAGTAAGCACTTCTCAAATACCATTAAAAAAAAATTCAGGTTCATACAAAGAAAAAAATAATAGCTCTCAGGCAGAGATAGTAGGACTGGGGAAACAGAGGAAGCAGGGTGAGTACAGGGTGTGTGTGTGAAGTAGGAGGGGCAGAGAAATCAGTAGAAACAAAGAAGGAGTGGGAGGGAGTAAAGTGAGTGGAGAAAGGTGCAGAAGGATTTACAATATCATTTTTAAAGAAATAGTGTTGTTCAGTCGATCCTGGGAGCCAGAAGTTCATGAGTTCTAATTGCAGGTCTGCCACTTGTCTGCTGTGTGGCCTTGGGCAAATCACTTCTCTTCTCTGGTCCTCAGTTCTCTCATCTGCAAAATGTGGATTAAGACTGTGAGCCGTTTGCTGAGAGAGGGACTGTGTCCGTCGTGATTATCTTGTTTCTACCCCAAGGCTTAGAACAGTACCTGGCACAGAGGAAGTGTTAAATAACACAATTCTTCTTCTTAATTTTTACCTACTTGCAGCAATCAGTAGAATCTGGTCTTCAAATGCATTTAAACTAAGTGCATACAAGTCTATAGGAAAATGTACCCCTCAGAACAACCCAATTTTCAACAAACATAACCCAATTGTATCATGGGGTATGTCTATCAACATTTATGATAGCCAACTAGCTTTACGACACCAATATCAGAATATATATTTCATGTTTCAAAAATTCTGAAAGCACTTTTATAAATTCTATTGACTTCGTCAGGATTAAATACTGTCTTCAAGTAGCTAGCCTGTATGGGAAAGGGCCGGGTTAGAGGGATGGCAAGGTTGCTATTATAAATTGGCAACATATTCTTTAGAGGTATTTTGAACATGATAATTAATTTTCAAGACTCACCTCTATCCTCCCACCCAAGACATGACTTGTTTGTAGAGAAAGGGCACTTTAAGGAGAGTTTGAGCATGGGAAAACAGAGTTTGCTAGAACTGAAATGGGAATTTATTCAAGCCAAGAGGAATGACTGGAGGGAAGGGTTAGAATCCAAGTTGGGAAAATTAGGCAAAGGGCATCAAGCCTGTTAGGAATTGTGATTACTCCATGTCAGACACTGTAATAAGAATGGTGGTATTTGTTAAGTGCTTACTATGTCCACAAGCGCTGGGGGGGATGCAAGGTGATCAAGGTTGTCCCACGTGGGACTCACAGTCTTAGTCCCTATTTTACAGATGAGGGAACTGAGGCCCAGAGAAGTTAGGTCACACAGCTGACAAGTGGCAGAGTCTGGATTCAAACCCATGACCTCTGACTCCCAGTGCTGGGGTGAATACAAGAAAATTGGGTCCCTGTCCCACCATGAAGTTCATGGTCTTAATCCCTATTATACTGATGAGAAAACAGAGGCACAGAGAAGTTCATTGACTTGCCCAAAGTCCCACAGGAGAAAAAAGTGGTGCATCTGGGATTAGAACACAGGTCTTTCTGGCTCCAAGACTCTTGACTCTATCTACTAGGCATGCTGCTTCTCTGTTAAATAATGCCAATTCTCCTGAATCTCTCCCTCTCCTCAGCAGGACTGCTCAAGGACCTTAAGTGGCTTTGAGATGAGGGGACACTTAGTCTACAAAGGTTAGGTGTTCAAATATGGGATGAGCTTCCCCATTTAAAAAATCCTCCCCTTCCCCACAGCTCCAAGGGTGAAGTGATAAGCTCATTCTGAGCAGGGAATGTAATGTTTCTAGACTGTGAGCCCGTTGTTGGGTAGGGACTGTCTCTATATGTTGCCAACTTGTACTTCCCAAGCACTTAGTACAGTGCTCTGCACATAGTAAGTGCTCAATAAATACAATTGAATGAATGAATCCGTTACATTGTACTCTCCCAAGTGCTTGGTACAATGGTCTGTACACAGTAAGTGCTCAAATATGAAATGACTGACTGACTATGGAAGATGGAATAATTTAAATTTGGCAAAAGGATAGGGAATCACATCTTTCTCTTTTAAAATAGCAATTTAATAATTATGGCATTTGTTAAACACTTATTATGTGCCATAAACTGTTCTAAGCACTGGGGTGGATACGAGCAAATAAAGTTGGACAGTCCCTGTCTCATGCAGGGCTCACAGTCTCAATCCCATTTTACAGATGAGATAACTGAGGCACAGACAAGTAAAGTGACTTGCCCAAGGCAAAATAACAGAAAGGTGGCTGAGCCAGCGTTAGAACCCATGACCTTCTGATTCCCAGGCCTGTGCTCTATTCACTATGCTGTGCTGC
The DNA here is from genome assembly GCF_015852505.1 of Tachyglossus aculeatus. Lineage (NCBI taxonomy): Eukaryota > Metazoa > Chordata > Mammalia > Monotremata > Tachyglossidae > Tachyglossus > Tachyglossus aculeatus. Next base: position 34,092,862 of record NC_052079.1, on the reverse strand, counting down.
ATTTGTTAGGCATTTACTATATGCCAGGCACTGTTTTAAGTGCTGGGGTAAAATACAAGGTAATCAGGTGGGATATAGTCTCTGTCCCACATAGGACTCACAGTCTTAATCCCTGTTTTACAGAGGTTACTGAGACAGAGAGAAGTTAAGTGATTTACCAATGCCACAAGGCAGACTAGTGGCAGGCTGGGATTAGAACCCAGATCCTCTGACTCCCAAGCACATGCTTTTTTCCACCAGGCAACACTGCTTCTCTGTTTCTATCTCCTTATGTAAAGGTTTTGCTGAAGTCAAATGACTCTGGAGGCTTTGTTTCACTTTTCCATTTTGGTTTGGGACAAACTGTTTTCCATCTTTTTCTCCTGGTGCATTTGAAACTTATTCTTTTATAGTTATGTAATTCTCTCTTGTCCAACATACTGGCTGTCCCCAGAGGTTCACACAAAATAGGACTCTTACTCAGGCAAGAGGGAATTATGTTCAACAGGGAAAGTTTATCATTAGCTTTGAGCAGGAAGCTAGAACTAACATTACTTTTCATCATTGCCAGTTATTTAAATTTGGACAGAAAATAAATCAAAGCCAAGTATAGCTGCTTTTGTATTAGCTGCTACATCTGTTCTTTTCCCTTCTACTCTGCTTCTGCCATGATCTCAAAAATCAAAAAACATTTAATTTCAACTTTAACTCTTCCCCTTAATGAACTGAAACTTCAGAGAGACTGTGCCTGCAGTTGTGGAAAAAAAGAAAAATATACTTCTCTCCAGATGGTTTTCTCCTGGTCTATAGTTTCATTTCATTTCTTTATTTCACATTCAATCTCTAAGTTACTGTTACCATTAAAATGTATATATATATATATATATATATATATATATATATGTTATTTTTCATTCAAGGTCAGAGTCAAATGATGGTACGTTGCTTGTGGGCAGGGAATGTGTCCGTTATAGTGTACTCTCCCAAACACTCAGTACAGTGCTTTGTACACAGTAAGTACTCAACAAATACAATTGAATGAATAGAACAGCAAAAACAATACCTGATGTTTTTTACTTAGTCTCAGTCTTGCAGAGATATTCAGTGTCCTCTTATGCCAATAACAAATGTCTTGTTTAATATAAAACTAGTGTTCCCAGCTGTGCAAATATTTCATTTGTATAGTTTTCATGACTTAGGTCAGGAAAAGAAGAGGGACTCAAACAAATAATGAACTAGTGGAAGCAGCCTTCTTGCCACAGAATATTCCGGTAGATCAAACATTTCAGAGCAACAGTGATGTATCAAACCCATGGGGAATAGCAGCCAGGGTTGAGACAAGGAGCAAATAAACAGCAGTCTGAGGTGAGCAAAACTGGACGAGCACCAGGTGTAGAACGTTTAGCATAGGGTCTCCAGCTGTACATTTTCCATGTACTACTCTACTTGGACCCCCCCACCTCCCCATTCCCTCCCCACTCCCCCCATTTTTTTTTTCTTCCCGTCCCTCAGGTGAAATTGAGAGTTATGGTTATCCTAGCCATTGCAAAAACAAGAAAAAAAAAAAACCGTTCAAATGGGGTTTACACTTTTAGTGGTAAGTAGAATAGGTTTTTCATTCCCATTTTATTGAGGGACAGAGAAGTTGTGTGGCTTGCCCAGAGTCACACAGCAGGTGAGTGAGACAGAATTAGAATCCACGTCTTTTGACTCTTAGGTTTGTGCTCTTTCCATTAGGCAACGCTGCTTCTGCTTTGTGAAGAGAACAGTACTTAGGACTTTGGAAAAAGAAAAGAAGTCACAGTTTCTACCCTTTATGAGCAAACTGTTATGAAAAGTACTAAATTAGTTTTTGAATCCAAGCTTTTATTCTAATCTTTGCTTGTGTCACAAGAATGGCAGGTAAGCTAAAACTAGCCCCTCTTGACTACTTTGACTATCGTAGCAATCAACTGCTTCAGGAGATGTAGTGTTTCCTCCATAAAGCATGGGAGACCTGGGTTCTAATCCTGACTCCATCACTTGATTGCTGTGTAATTTGGACAAGTTTGAACTTTTCTGTGCTGCAGTTCCTCATTGGTAAAGTGGGGATTAAGACCCTGTTTCTTCCTCACTTTTAGACTGTGAACCCCATGTCCGACAGGCACCGTGTCCAATCTGATGATCCTGCATATGCAGTACTCAGCATTTAAATACCAAAATTACCATCATTAATAACTATCAGTCAAATGATGATGAGACAGAATACTTTGGGGGTACAGACAAAGTCCCCGTGACTGAAGACTCAAAGCTAGAACTCATCCCTGAGCCAGAGTTACATATATGAGGGTGATAGCTGGATTTAAGGGAAGTTAGCCAGTTTACAGACCCAAGTCAGGGATTAGGGCATCAGTGTTGAGGGAAATGGTCCAGGCAGCAGAGTGACAGAAGCAAGTCAACAGCAAGACTCTTGGTTGCCATGGTAACATTCTGAGGCATTGAAAAAATAATAATTTGGAACATGTGACAAGACTACACAGAGCATGTTTGCTTAATCCATTTAACCGTGTGCTACATGGGCAAGCATTATTATTAACAATAATAATGATTGGAATATTTGTTGAGCACTTCCTATGTGCCAAGCACTGTACTAAGGGTTGGGGTACATATACTAGATAATCAGGTACCATATGGGGCTCACAATCTAAGTAGGAGGGAGAACTGGTATTACTCCCCATTTTGCAGCACAGAGAAGTTAGCTGACTTGCCCAAGGCTCACAGTAGGTATGCAGTGGAGCCTGAATTAGAACCCAGGTCCTCGGATTCCCGGGACTGCGCTCTTTCCACTAGGCCACGCTTCCCCTCATTATGGGGTCCTCAGGAACAGCACAGGGACAATACAGGATGGTTAGAAAATGTTGGCCTCATGGGAAATAAGCCTAAAGTTCTTTTCAACTAAACCCGGAATGAAAATGTTGTTTCTTTAAGATCTTACATTCCTTCATCTCAACAAAGGGCATAAAACCTCTACTTAGCCACTGGTGAAAGACATAAAGCAGTATGTGAACAAATCAATACCTTCTTTTGAACATCTTGCAGATGAGTCTCCGTTTCATAAGACCCACACAACAAAGGATATCAAGCTTGTCTCCGGGATTTCTTTCATTTAAAATGTTCATCCTGAATCATTATGTAAAGCTGATAATTCAAAGTTTTAAGTCAAAGTCTTATAAAAATTCCACTTGTGCTGTGCGATCTTCTGCTTCTTTAATTTATTAGCACTGAAACTGATAGCCTGGCAGAGTAACATAACTAATTCAGTAATGTGGTACAATTTTAAACAAGGTGTGCATTGCTAAGTTGGAAAAGATTAATCAGTTGCATATTACTTTTTGATAAAGCTTTTACAATAGCTATTTCTAATGCCGTAATATAACCAGCCACACACACTCATTTTAAATTTAGAGCTTTGGATGAGACTTTGTCACTAATACAGGTATACTCTTGTAGGTGTATAACCTACAATAATGACTGGCAAACCAGGATTTGTAATGCCACATCTAGCATTATGTCCAATTGCTGCAGGGAAGGCAAGTCCCTCTTTTCCCTTTCTTCCCTTCCCTCCGCATTTGCTGCTTCCCACTTAGTGTCCTGTTAAAGCCCTGAATCTCCACTTTGGCAGGGGCTCATGAGGGAGTTACCACCAACAGAGTATGAATGGAAAGGACAGAGATCTCTTTGCTACTTCACAACTCCGTCTTGCTTTTGGTCAAAAGGAGAGAATCCTGTTCAGCTGCTCTCAACTTCCTATTCATTAACTACTTTCAGTGGGGAGGGCTTCTTTTCTATTATGCCATATTTCAGAGCCTAAACAGCTAAAACATGTCCCTGGGCTAAAGCAACCCGTGGTTTCTATGGTGATGAAAGTGGCAACCAGCAGAATAGCAAGACACAGCAAGACCATGCTATTTGGGAGAAAAGAGGTAAGTCACTGACAGACATTTGGTCCCTGGATGAGCCAAATTAATCATATTCATTGAGCACTTCCTATGTGCAGTGCACTCTAAGAACTTGGGGGAGTACAATATAAACAGAGTTGGTAGATATTTTTCCTTCCCCCAAGAAATTTCTCTATGTGTGAGCAGGGAATATATCTACCTACCCTGTTGTACTGTACTCTCTGAAGGACTTAGTAAAGTGTGTGGCACCTAGTAAACGTTCAATAAATACCATTGATTGAACAATGCAACAGGGCACTTGTGAAGCACCATTACGTCCAAGTGAACATGATTCCTTGGTTTGGATAGCTCCTAGTAGCGACTCATCCCCCTGCTACCTGTGGGGCTTTGTCCAGGGAATTTAGTCTCCTCAAAGGCTTCAGAGTTCATTCATTTATTTGATCATATTTATTGAGCACTTACTGTGGGCAAAGCACTGTACTAAGCGCTTGGGAGAGTACAATATAACAACCAACAGACAGATTGCCCGTGAGGGAAGATATCCTCGGGAAATCCTAGGGATCTTCTCACAGGTCTGCATGGATAAACTTGGATAATCTCAAATTGCTACGGAAAAGGAGAGCTACATGGATTTATAACTAAAAGTTTCCAGGCTGAAATACTGGAATGTAGGAGATTAGATACTGTAAAGGTCACTAAAAATAATGGGGTCACAATAAATACCATTGACCTAAGATTTCTGGGCTAGGAGGAACATTTGTTTAAAGATTAAAGAAAAAAACATTGAAAGATGATGCCCCAGAGGATAGTCAACTGTCAAGTGCATGTTGCATGAGGTTCTGAAGGCTATACGAAACATGTTTTTCCTTAGTCTTAAAATATTTGCTTCATAATTTTCATATAAATATTGTCACTATCTCTGAAGTTTACATTTTATTCCTGTACGAGGTACTTTCCTACAGCAATTGATGAGATCATATAAAACCACTTTCTTTGATATGTTGGTTGTAACAGGACTCAGTGCTGAGTGATGAGGCTATAAACAATCCTATAGATTACAATAAAAACTTTTCCAAAAAACCCCCCAAAACAAGGAACAATTCCCTCCAAATGGCGAATAGATTTTCCCTTCATTTCTGTCCTAAAGTCTGACCTCCCTGTTCTACTTTGGTTGACATTAAAAGCTCTCCTCATTTATCTTTATCTTTTTTTAAAAATGGTATTAATAAATATTAGAAATACCTAGCACTTACTTGGTGCCAGGCACTGTACTAACAGCTGGGGTGGATACAAGTTTTTTCCATCCCACATGGGGCTCACAGTCTTATTCCTCATTTTACAGATGAGGGAACTGAGGCATAGATAAGTTAAGTGACTTGTCCAAGGTCACCCAGCAGATGTGTCTTAGGTGAAATTAGAACCCAGGTCCTTCAGACTTCCAGTCCCAGCTCTATCCATTCAACACACTGCTTATTTATCATACAAATTACGATGTCTCAAGTTTCACACAATATATTTTAATGATTTATTTATGGAGAGCACTTTTTTGGTTTCTTATGGGAGACTGGGCAGGGAGAGATGTAGTCAATCATTGTTATTGAGCCCTTAGTGTGTGCAGAGCACTGTACTAAGCACTTAAGAGAGTACAATACTACAGAGCTGGTAGACACATTCCCTGCCCACAGTGAGCTTAGAGTCTAGAGGATGAGCTTTCTGTTTCAAACACCAAATAATGCAACTGACCAGGAGGAAAAAAAAATTGTATTCTTTGAATATCTCACCCCATATATACAACTGAATGGGCAGAATATCCCCATCAGGACAGTCTAGACTCTAGACTGTAAGCTCACTGTGGGCAGGGAATGTATCTGTTATATTGTACTCTCCCATGAGCTTAGTACAGTGCTCTGCACACAGTAAGGGCTCAGTAACTACAGTTGACTACATCTCTCCCTGCCCGCTCCCATATAAGAAACCAATGCTGAGAGGAATCTGGAGAAAATTCTACCCATAATTTATGTTAGACTGTCAATGTTTGGAAGAGGCCCTTGAGCAAATAATCCAAGATACTGTAGGGAGACAATTTATAAATCGATGATAAAAATCGATTGTATTTATTCAGTGTTTACTGTATACAATAACAGAGTTTGTAGACACATTCTCTGCCCATGACAGACTTACAGTCTAGAGGGGGGAGACAGACATGGATCGAAATAAATTACAGATATGAACATAAGTGCTATGGGACTGAGGGAAGGAAGAGAAAGGGTGCACATCAAAGTGCAAAGGTGATGCAGAATAGAGTGGGAGAAGTGTTTGTTCTATTGTACTCTCCCAAGCACTTTGTATAGTCCTTTGCATACAGTAACCGCTCAATAAGTACAGTTGAATGAATTGAAAGAAAAGATGAAATGAAGGTTTAGTTGGGAAAAGCCGCTTGGAAGAGATGTAGCTTTAATAAGGTTTGGAAGGTTGGGAGAGTGCTCATCTTGGGTATGAAGAGGGAAGGCATTCCAGGCCACAGGCAGGATGTGGGCAATGTCAGTGGCAAGATAGGAAAGACTGAGATACATTTAGCAGGTTGGTATTAGAGGAATGAAGTGTGATGACTGGGTTGTAATAATAATAATGGTATTTGTTAAGCGCTTTCTCTGTGTAAAGCACTGTTCTAAGTGCTGGGGAGATACAAGGTGATCAGGTTGTCCACATGGGGCTCACAATCTTAATATCCCCTTTTACAGATGAGGTAACTGAGGCACAGAGAAGTTAAGTGACTTGCCCAAAGTCAGACAGCCGATAAGCGGTGGAGTCAGGATTAGAACCCATGACCTCTGACTCCCAAGCCCATGCTCTTTCCACTGAGCCATGCTGCTTCTCTGAAGCAGGACTGTAGTTGGAAAGCAGCAAGTTAAGGTAGGAGGGGGCAAGGTGATTGAGTGGTTTAAAGCCAATGATAAGGAGTTTCTGTTTGATGGGGTGGTGGATGGGCAACCACTGGAGGTTCTTGAAGAGAAGAGAAAAATGGACTGAACAGTTTTTTTTAGAAAAATAAACTGGGCAGCTGATTGAATTAAGAACTGGAGTGGGGAGAGACAGAAGGCAGGGGGTCAGCGAGGAGGCTGATGCAATAATCAAGGTGGGATAAGATAAGTGCTAAAAGGATGATACCCTGTTGATGCATTCACTGCACTAACAATAATAATAATAATAATAATAATAAAGATGGTATTTGTTAAGTTCTTACTATGTGCAAAGCACTGTTCTAAGTGCTGGGGAGGTTACAAGGTGATTAGGTTGTTCCACGGGGGGCTCACAGTTTTAATCCCCATTTTACAGATGAGGTAACTGAGGCCCAGAGAAGTTAAGTGACTTGCCCAAAGTCACACAGCTGACAATTGGTGGAGGCAGGATTTGAACCCCTGACCTCTGACTCCAAGCCCGGGCTTTTTCCCGAGCCACCTGCTTCCCAAGTTCTCATTGAACTCTGCCCAGCAATTGTTTCATTACAAGATGCTGAAGAGGAGGAAGGAGGTGTGGTTTCTCCACCAACAGTTTAAATCGTGGGACTCCAAGTCTTTTATCAATTTTAAATGGATAGATAATATCTGTGGTACTTGGTAAGCACTTACTGTGTTCCAAACTTGAACAAATAAATATGATCAAAGAAAATTCTAGCTGAAAGAATTCACTAGTATGTGGATGTGTTTGCCTGCTAGCAGAACCTTTAAGATAAAGACTGTTCAACCTAAATTGGACAGTTTCAGTAAAAACCTCTAAAACAGTCATCAGAACAAGCTTCCACTTCTTCAGCCTCTTGCTGTACTTATCACCCCACAGCTTTTCATTTATTATTGTGATACTATGCTTTGCATTGCTTTAATAAGGATTAAACAGTAACTTAGGAGCATTTATCATTACAGTCGGTAACATGTAAAGATATTTCATGTCGCTTTTCCAGAGGTTCCAGAATGGAACACAATATATGCAATAAATTCTTGGGAAAATATACCCTAAGATACAATCACTCAACGGAACAAAACCCAGTTTGTATCAAGGCTATACCTGCATTTTGTAAAGATTTAGTCTTCTGATTGCTCTTTTCCCAGACAGTTAGGAAAATACCAATTTCCATAGTGATCATCATTAGCATATTTTAATTTTTCATTTTCATCTTTTTATTTAAGCCTGCCTGCTGATTTATCATCTTTTGCAGACCCATGCACCACACCCATATCTGTGCAAGACCAAAGTAATGATGAGAACTTGGACTTGATCAATTCAGAGTCCTAGCAACAGTTCTGTTTATTCTGTTGGGAATGTCTGTAAAAAAAACCTGAGGAAAATGAAAAGATAAGAGAAAATAGGACAAAATGCCTGGAAGAAACAATAAATGAGAGGAAACTGCAAGAGCTAAATTTTTCGAGTCCCGAAGACAAAAGGCTCACGAGGAACACAATCTGTGAAAGCTACAATATAGATGAAGGGGGAAAAAAAATTACCCAGCCTCAGAAAATGGTAGAGGAAGGAAAGGCCTGAAGCTAAAGGAAGGAAACTCTTAGGCAATATATTAGAGGAGAAGTCCTTGAAAATGTAGGTAGAGAAATAGAACCGGGAGGTAATCTCAACTCAAACCCTGAAGGATTGGATGACAAATATATTACTAGGAAGATTAATGGAAAAGAAATTAAATAGACTGGGTTTAAATTAATGTCTTGCTATACTTCTCCCAATTTCATGTTCAGACTGGTTTAAAATAACTTTCAGATTATTTTAGATTGTTTACAGTAGTTTCATTTACAGCTCGATTCCAGTGTAAAGGCAGAGAGAGCAGGAAGATTGCTGTTCTTGTGGCTTTCAAAATGTTTCTCTATTTGTTTCTGAGATAGTGGAAGGAGCATGGTTCTGGGAATCAGAGGAACTGGGTTATGATACTGCTCCACCCTTCTTTGCTGTGTGACCTTGGGCAAACCATTTCATTTCTGTGCCTCGGTTCCCCCATCTGAAAAATGGATTCAACAGCTCTTCTCCTACCTACCTAGACTGTGAGCCACATGCAGGACAAGGACTGTCCAACCTGATAACCTCATATCTATCCCAGCTCTTAGAACAGTGCTTGGCACATAGTAAGCACTTAAATACCATTAAAAATACCACAGTCTCACTATTTCCCAATGTTCTAATAATGGCATTTATTAAGCGCTTACTATGTGCAATGCACTGTTCTAAGTGCTGGGGAGGTTACAAGGTGACCCCACGGGGGGGTCACGGTCTTTAATCCCCATCTTACAGATGAGGTAACTGAGGCACAGAGAAGTTAAGAGCCCAAAGTCACACAGCTGACAATTGGAGCCGGGATTTGAACGCACGACCTCTGACTCCAAAGCCCGTGCTCTTTCCACTGAGCCACGCTGCTTCTCTACGTATTTTAATTCTACTCTGGGAACGTTCAACTAGGTTTCAATTAAAATAACTAGGTCTGTGATTAGATCTGCTAATTTCATGCACAACTATTTAATTCATTTTAACAAAAAAAGGAAGTCTCTGGTATTAAAACATGTCTATGTCACATACACTTGCTAATGTGCTGCTCAATTGTGAAAGGAACTTTAAACATTCAATTCTATGTCATTTTTTCATGGATATCTTATTAGAATTCTTGTTTGCTGGAGTTGCTGGAGTTTGGTTGCATAAAATGATCTGGGCTGTATTAGCAGAACTGTGTCTCTCAGGGGATTAGGAAATATAGTTTAGAAACCCCATTCTGCTTAGAATTAATTCCCTAGTATCCTTTACATTTTTTGTAGGCTCCTAAGAACCTACTAACACATCTAGAGAAGCAGCATGGCCTAATAGATAGATCTCAGGCCTGGGTGTCAGAAGGATCTGGGTTCTAATCCTAGCTCTTCCACTTGTCTGTCGTGTAACCTTGGGCAAGTCACTTCTCTGTGCCTCAGTTACCTCATCTGTAAAATGGGGATTAAGACTTGAATGCCCCATGCAGGACAGGGACTGTGTCCAACACTGTATCTACCCCAGTGCTTAGCACAGAGCTTGGTGCATAGTAAGAGCTTAAGAAATACCATAATTAGTATTTCCATCTTGTCTACCAACTCTATTGTATCGTAGTCTCCCAAATGCTTCGTACAGTACACTGCACACAGTAAGCAATCAAATACCATTGATCGAATATCTTTTAGACTGTGAACCCACTGTTGGGTAGGGACTGTCTTTATATGTTGCCAACTTGTACTTCCCAAGCGCTTAGTACAGTGCTCTGCACACAGTAAGCGCTCAATAAATACGATTGATTGAATACCATCGATTGATTGAGACAAGTCAGCCTGGTGAAGAATACATAGAATGGAGGTGACTGTCAGGATAGGGACCTTGGAAAGATTGTGATGATAGTAACAAACATAAGTAGCACCAGGCATTGTTGGGTAGAGAAGCAATGTGGCTTAGTGGAAAAAACAACACGGGCTTGGGAATCAGAGGTCGTGGGTTCTAATCCTGTCTCCACCACTTGTAATCTGTGAGACTGGGAATATCACTTCACTTTTCTGTGCCTCAGTTACCTCATCTGTAAAATGGGGGTTAAGACTGTGAGCCCCTGGGACAACCTGACTACTTGTATCTCCCCCAGTGCTTAGAACAGTGCTTGGCACATAATAAGTGCTTAACAAATACCATCATTATTATTATTTATCATTTACTAATGCCTCAGTGCATTAAAAGTCAATCGTTACATACACGTCTGGAAAGGGTTATGTCACATTTTCAGAAATTGATACAAATTGTTTCTCTTTTTCTAGACTGTAAACTCCCTGTGGGCAAGAAACATGTCTACCAATTCTGTTGTACTTTCCCAAACACTTAGTACAGTGTTCTGCATACAGTAAGGACTGCACTCAATAAATATCAGTGATGGATTAGCAGTACTATGTACTGATACTCTCCCTCCCACTGTAGACTGTAAGTTCCTTGTAAGCTAAGATCACCTCTACCAAATTGTAGTGATCTTTTTCAAGTCCTCAGTACAGTGCTCTGCATAAGGTGAGCAGTGTTGCCTACTGGAAATAATAATAATAATAATAATAATAATAATAATAATAATGGCATTTATTAAGCGCTTACTATGTGCAAAGCACTGTTCTAAGTGCCGGGGAGGATACAAGGTGATCAAGTTGTCCCATGGGGTGCTCACAGTCTTAATCCCCATTTTACAGATGAGGCCCAGAGAAGTTAAGTGACTTGCCCAAAGTCACACAGCTGACAAGTGGCAGAGTCAGGGTTTGAATCCATGACCTCTGACTCCAAAGCCCGGGCTCTTTCCACTGAGCCACGCTGAAAGAGCACAAGTCGGGGAATCAGAGGACCTGGGTTATAATCCTCTCTTGACCACTTGGCTGTAGGACCATGGGGAACTCCTGTAGTTCCCCTATTCCTCTGTTACATCATCTGTATAATGGGGATTAAAGCTGTGAGCTTCTTGTGGTACATGGACTGATTAATTTACATCTACCCCAGTGCTTAGTACAGTGCCTGGCACATAAGTGCTCAACAACTGCCATTAAAAAGAACTCAATAATAACATTGATTGATTGATGCTTGAGTCACTCAGGCAAATATAACTACTGACATTACAGTTGATATACAAATTTAGCAAAGCATGTCAGGTAAAACCATTGATGATTAGTGAAGTCATCTTGGTGAAGCGTACCAGAACATACGAACTTGAAAATAAATGGATTCAAGGTATAGGTTGAGTAGGAACAGGGCCACCATGGTTGTTCATTATTTTGACATTTTTCTAGAGAATGAAAGGTTTAAGAGTGATTGCCATTAAGACACATGTTGAAGGTAAAAATCAATAGCAGTATAGGTTAATTTGAGAAGGATCAAGGAAATTAAATTTGAGAAAATCTCTTCCTTTATTCAAATGCAGGTCAGAGTACTCGAAAGGTGCCAAACTCTTTGCCTACAGACTAAACATTACCCATTAACAACCAGGAAAAGAAAAAGTCAGGGAAAATCAGGGCTGTTCATTCTTGCCATGATGGAAGACCATGCTGAAATAAGTAGTGGGTAAGTATATGTGTTTGAGTCCACTGGGATGTCTGTTAAAATGTGTCTACATATAAATTCCCCTTTATCCCAACTCATCTTATTTACTTCTGCTGCTCACCCACTTCACCCAAACTCTTGGGAAACAGTGTGATGTAATGGGTAAAGCAAGGGCCTGGGTGTCAGAAGGACCTAGATTCTAATCCCAGCTCTGCCGTTTGTCTGCTGTGCGATCTTAGGCACATCACTTCACTGTGCCTCAGTTACCTCATCTATAAAACAGGGATTAAGATGGTGAGCCCCACTTGGGACATGGACTGCATCCAAATTCATTAGTTTGTATCTTCCCCAGCGCTTAGAACAGAAAGTGTTTAACAAATACCATAAAGGAAAAACACACATACACTTACTTCCCTGCTCCTTTTCTCAGTGTCCTTTCCCAGTTCCCTTTCTGCAACAGGGTCCTTTTCTCAGCTGACTCTTTGCCAGGTGCTCTTGAGGACTATGCAAAATCCTGCAGGAATTGTCTAATCAATCAATCAATCATATTTATTGAGCGCTTACTGTGTGTAGAGCACTGTACTAAGCACTTGGGAAGTACAAGTTGGCAACATATAGAGACAGTCCCTACCCAACAGTGGGCTCACAGTCTAATCTCTCCCCTATATCGCAATGGATGCACACCATGAAAACTCTGGTAAATTAAATATCCACCAGTAATAGAGAGATGGGGAAGAGTTGGAAGGGGAGGAGTTATGCAAGAATGTAGTCCCATGCTATGCAAAAACCAGGCACATTCCCTCCTTGCAAAAACAAAAAAATAAACTATTGAATTGACGTGACTAGTGCATGATTCAACTCCAGGGAGAATTCAATTGTGGTTGGGACCCAACAATCAATATACATAGCTTCTCTAATCCACAGAGGGTTGCCATGGCAGCAACATTCAGAACATTCTGTGATTTATACGACTTCTTGTGATTTTTGTACAAAAATGTGGCAATGGAGTTTTAGTCCTGCCATCTCCAGCCATTATACACTTCTGGTCAAATAGATAACAGAAAAATGGTTAAAAAGTTTGTCCCTGTCATATCATTTCTATTTAGTAGTAGGCATTGCTGCATAATGGATTTTATAAATTCTTCAGTTTCATCTTTAAATGTTTAAACACTTCATTAGTCAGAATTTTGATTTGTGTGACTCAGGTATTCCACGAATCAGGCTGACATTTGTCACTTTAATCATTTTTATAAACATTTGAAATTTAAAATTAGATAATAGCTCCAACCAAAACTTGTTTCTCAACAGTTACAATTCTGTATTTAAGATAACTTTTAAGACATCTTCTGATACTTCTACTCAATTTACCTTTTTATACCCTTTACGATTCATCCTTTAACTCTTTTACCTTAAAACAAAAAACTCACTCTTGGTAGAAAAGTTACTTTTTTTCTGGATTAAAATGTAATTTCAGTTTATCTCCACTGACATTTGAATGTGCTTGCATTCATTAAACATTCAGATCTTATAAATAATGCGATCTGTATTTTAACAAAAGGAGCTTTCATGGCTGAATAACTTCTTCACTTGGCATTACGACAGCAAGTGGAAATCAAAAGCCATTCTATTTCAAAAATGTTCTTTATGAAAATATCTTTAGCAGTGTAAAAAAATCATTCTAAAGGAGTGGTATCAAAGAGCACCTAAAATTAAAAATGTAAAATATACTTGAATAAAATACTTCAACGAGATCATAAATGCAAAGAAATCAACGATGAAACATAAGTACAGAAATGTTGTTTATAATTCTTGGCTTTCATGCCAGTATCATTAGTATGGGCAGAACATTATACTAAGTGTTAGTCCTAACTCAAAACAGAGGATAATAATAATAATAATAATAATACCCAACACAGAAAACAATAATAAAATTGTGGTATTTGTTAAGTGCTTAGGATGTGTCAGGCATTGTACTAAAACACTGGGGCAGATAAAAGATAGTCAGGGCAAAGTTAAAGAAGCAGTGTGTCTAGTAGATAGACCACAGGCCTGGGAATCAGAAGGACCTGGGTTCTAATTCCAGCTCCACCATTTGTCTGCTGTGTGACCTTGCACATGTCATTTGACTTCTCTGTGCCTGTTACCTCATCTGTAAAATGGAGATTAATACTGTGAGGCCCCCATATGGGATAGGGACTGTATCCAACCTGATTAGCTTATATCAATTCCAGTACTTCTCTGAGACTCAGTTCCCTCATCTGTAAAATGGGGAGCCCCACATGGGACAACTTGATGAGCTCGTATCCCCCCCAGCACTTAGAACAGTGCACGGCACATAGTAAGCGCTTAAAAAATGCCAAGATTATTATTACTTAAATCTAGCAGAGTAAAACACACCACTAAAACAAAAAGTCCTTGTCCCATATGGGGTTGATTAAGTGGAAGGGAGAACAGGTACTGAATCATTAATTGATGAGGAAGCTGAGGCACAGAGAAGTGACTTGTCAAAGGTTACACAGAAGGCAAGTATCAGAGTCAGGATTAGAACTCAGGCCCTGTGACTCCCAGGACCACTTTCTTTCCACGAGGCCATTATTCAAAGGGATCACAGCTTCCAAATGAGGCTAAAATGAAAGATGAGGATTCACCACTTTGGAAAGGAGGAAATATAGTAAGTTAAAAACAAAAGGAGTGGTGAGAATGTGCAATTTTGTATCACAGAAATGTATATGGCAGAAAATATCTGTCAATTCAAGAGGGCTACAGATAAATTCGTGGATGAGAAGTTCAACCTGCCCTTCCCTCCCCATCTAAACGGCTACCATGCTCATCCAACCCCTTATCCTATCCTTCCTTGACTGTTGCATTTGCATCCTTGCTGACCTCCCGGGCCCCTGCCTCTCCCCACTCCGGTCCAAACTTCACTCTGCTGCACAAAACATTTTTTTAACAAAAATGTTTAGCCCACATCTCCCCACTCATGAACCTCCAATGGTCACCCATCCAACAGAAACTATTTGTCATAGGTTTCAAATCAATCAGCTCTCCTCATCCTACCTCACCTTACTGATCTACTCCACACAATCTGCTCCTCTAGAGCCATCTTATTCACTGTACTCCATTCTAATCCATTTTGCCACTGACCCTATCCTATCCACATCCTCCCCCTAGCCTGGAACTCCCTCTCAAATCCATATAAGCCAGACCACCACTCTTTCCACCTTCAACGCATTATTAAGGTCACATCTCATCCAAAAGGTCTTCCCCAATTAAGTCCTCTGTTCCCTGACTCACTCTTCCTTCTGTGTCATCTACGCACTTGGACCTTTGATCATTGGACATTTGATATTTTGCCCCACCCCAAATCCCATATTTTAAAATTATGTTATAAATGACTTATATTAATGTCAGTCTCCCTTTCTAAACTGTAGGCTCATTGGGGCAGGGAACGTAGCCATTAATTCTGTTGCATTGTACTCTCCCGAGCATTTAGTACAGTGTTATGCACTTAGAAAGCTCTCAGCAAATGCTATTGATTGATAACTAGAAGGAAGATTAAGACTGTAGCTTGAAAAATTGGAAATGTTAGATTTCTAAAGTTAATAATAATTGTGGTATGTTAGCATTTACTATGTCAAGTACTATTATTAGAGTAGCAGTGTGGCTCAGTGGAAAGAGCCCGGGCTTGGGAGTCAGAGGTCATGGGTTCTAATCCCAGGTTCACCATTTTTCAGCTGTGTGACTTTGGGAAAGTCACTTAACTTATCTTTGCCTCAGTTACCTCACCTGTAAAATGGGGATTAAAGCTGTGAGCCCCACATAGGACAACCTGATTACCCTGTATCCCCCCCCCCGCCCCCAGCACTTAGAACAGTGCATGGCACATAGAAAGTGCCTAACAATTGCCATTATTATTATTATTATTGCTGAGGTAGATACAAGAAAATCATGTTGGACATAGTTTCTGCTGACATGGGGCTCACAGTCTAAGTGGGAGGGAGAAGAGGGATTGAATCCCCACTTTACAGATGAGGAAACTGAGGCACAGAGAAGTTAAGCGACTTGCCCCATGTCACATAGGTGGCAGATGGTGGAGCTGGGATTAGAACCCAGATCCTCTGGCTCTAAATCCCATGCTCCTTTCACTAGACCATGCTGCTCCTGGAAGTTAGGATAGTAATAATAATTACGGTATTTGTTAAGCACTTATTATTTCCATAGCACTGTTCTAAGCACTGGGGAGGTTACAAGGTGATCAGGTTGTCCCACAGGGGGCTCACAGTTTTAATCCCCATTTTACAGATGAGGTAACTGAGGCACAGAGAAGTTAAGTGACTTGCCCAAAGTCACACAGCTGACAGTTGGCAGAGCTGGGATTTGAACCCATGGCCTCTGACTCCAAAGCCCATGCTGTTTCCACTGAACTACGCTTAGGATGGATATCAAGGAGTGAGATGTGTTCTTCCAATCACCCTTCTGAATAATACTTGATTCAGTGGACCACTGCCTCAACCCAGTAATGACATTTCTGATGGCCTTAAGTTCTGATCACATCTTTGGTTGGAGGGACATTTCAGCAGAAAACTACTCAAAAAACTGCCAGATTGTAAACTTCTAGACGGCAGGGACTGTTCCTGCCAACTCTGCAGTATAGCTGTTTCCCAAACGGTTAACACAGTGCCCCGCGCAAAGTAAGCACACAAAAAATACTATTGATTGGTGTGGCAGAATGTAGCTCAGAGGAAAGAGCATGGGCTTTGGAGTCAGAAGTCATGGATTCAAATTCTGGATCTGCCAGTTGTCAGCTGTGTGACTTTGGGCAAGTCACGTAACTTCTCTTTGCCTCAGTTACCTCATCTGTAAAATGGGGATTAAGACTGTGAGCCCCCTGTGGGACAACCTGATCACCTTGTACCCTTCCCAGCACTTAGAACAGTGCTTTGCACACAGTAAGAGCTTAATAAATGCCATTATTATTATTATTATTATTATTATTATTAAATATGTGTGATGTGCTCAGTAAAGAATAATAACTACCAAACAGGGTGGTTTGTGAGTAATAGAAGCAAACTCCGACAGAATCTCTCCATCTGTAGCATCATCTTTGTACCACAAAAGGCAGGTAAAGATATATAGAGATAGCTAAACTAGGTTAATGCTAGTGACTGTGTTAACATGCTTTGAAAAGCTCAACTGAATTAATTAAGATATAGATATGGTACTGATTAATAGTCATGAGACAGAAATGGATTTCCTCTCTTTCTTTCCATTGGAACCTCAAGTACAGGATAAAAGTTCCTGTTACAGCATTTGAATTTTTAAAAGAATTAAAATGGAGCTAATTAACTAGCATATTAATAGCCTGAAGCTTGTTTGGAGGGTGACCAGATGCAGTCTTAGGGGCCAAGTGGCATTCTGTTGTCATCAGCAGCTGATTGGCTTCCTTTTTAGACAACTATGCTCTGTTAGAATAAACTCATCACCAACTTCTCGGAGAGATATAAAGACAAAAGTACAAGAAAGAGAAAGGGGGTAATTTGGTTTAATTGACTCAACCCTCTCTTCTGCTTCATGTTCAAATATTTGCAAAGCGGTATTAGTCATTTACCAATTGCTAATTATTGAGCACTATGTCTGCCGAGCACTGTACTACATACAGTACAATACAGTTTTTTTGAATGGCATTTAAGTACTTACTATGTGCCAAGCACCATACTAAGCCCTAGGGTACATACAAGCTAATGAGATTGGATCCACTCCATGTTACATGTGGGACTCACAGCCCCCTTTAAGTAGATTAGGTAACAGGCACAGATAAAGTGACAGATAGTAATATGAAATTATTAGAATTAGTAAGCAAGATCCCTGCCCTAAAGGATAATCTAATGGGGAATACAGATGCTAAAATAATGTACAAGGAAGAAGAATATATCTTAGAGCTAAAGTAATAGGGTGTATGTATAAAATAATAGAAGGGTTGTGTTTCTAAGGGTGATATATTCCCTTAAAAACAACAACAGCATTTTCTCTTTATTCATTCTAAACTATATGTCCTCGTTGCCTGGGATAGGCATAAGTTTCTGTGAGATAGCCCTGCAAAGATTTAGAATAAGAATGATAAAAAGAGTGCTCTGGAATCAGGATTATCCTGGATAGAGCAGTCTTCCAGATTGTCTTTTAAAAGTTTCAAATTGAGCATGCCCAAGCACAAAGAAATCTATGTGCAGTATATGCCCTTCAGTTTCCAGGATCAAATACCAGATTGATGATGGGATTTTCATTTTGAACGTCCTAGGAAGGAGAAGTACTTGAAAGGCAGTCATTTTCACTTCCTCCCTCCCTCCTTCCCTCTTGGAGAATCCAACCTTGGATGATGGTCTCTGAAAGGATAAAACTGAGATACAGAACTGTATACTTGTATCCTATATCCTTGTTCTCCACAAAATATGAAGGTCAGCCTCCACTCTTCACAGCCCAGCATCCTTACCCTTTCTACTCCTCACCCCTACCTTCCTCACACAAAACCACATAATCCTGGTATTTGCCTTCAAGCTTCTGTTCACAGCAAGTGATGATTAAACTGTTTTTTAAGAAATTCCAGAAAGGGTGAGTAGCAAAAGAAGTTTAGCTTCAAAGAAGCTTTTGTAGCTTACAGTGCCCATTTATTTCTAGGTGTCAATAAGAACTTTCCCATAGAGGAGGAATGGAATTGAGTTTTAAGGTTTGTTTCACAGAATAAAGCAATCTCTCTTTTCAATTTCCTGTAATGTCCAATCTGGAAGGTGCTTCTCAATTGTTCTTAAAAAAAAATCTATCAACTTCTAGTATTTTTACATTGTGTTTATATCTGTCCTACATAAAGCCACCAAAAGGCAGAGTGCATTTTCTCATGTTCCATGCTTAGGAGAAGTTTAATATTTGATTAAATGATAAAGAAATACTTTCACGCCAAATAAAGCTAGATAATTTGATCATTTGTATTTTCAGGTCATGGATTTATACACTGGATAGTGCTCATAAAAAAAACACTAGTTCTTTGTGTTCTCACCAGTGAAGGTTTAATAGAAGTCCTGGATGGAGAAGATTACTTTTTTTAGAGCACATTTTAACACAATATTTTATGAAGTAATCTTACAGACTACACAGTGTGTTGTTTTATGATGAAGTTAATTTAGTAGTAAATCCTATTGTTGATTAGTCAATTCCAAAATAAACCCCAAACAGCTACATAAGAATTATGGCAAAAACTGTTATTTTGACAGAAGACTTCTACAGTGCTTGGTTAAAAATGATATTCCGGCCTGCAATTAAAGTCCACACTTTTGAAACAGAGAAAGCAGAGTACTCCAATTCAATCTTTGGGTTTTTCTGCCTACAGCATCTCTCTCTTGCTTTCTCTTTCTAAATGAGCTTAAGTAGTAGCACTTATTGAATATCTATCTGGTGTGGTGTGCCACTTTGCACACTTTGGGAAGTGATAAAATGACCCATTCTTGGACACAAAGAAGTTACTCTCAGTCTGGGTTGGCACCGTACAATGCTAGAATACATTTAGACCGAACAATGCTAGAATTTGACAGAAGTAATGTTTATTGCACCCCACTTTCAAAAACTTGATCAATAAGTGGACAAGCAATGATAAGTGAGATAATTGAGAAGCACTAGGGGCTACTGGATAGAGCTCGGGCCTGAAAGTCAAAAGGACCTGGGTTCTAATCCTGACCCCACCACATGTCTGCTGCGTGACCTTGGGGAAGTCAGTAATAATAATAATTATGATAGCATTTGTTCAGTGCTTACTATGTACAAAGCACTGTTCTAAGCGTGGGAGAGGTAACAAGGTGATTAGGTTGTTCCATGGGAGGCTCACAGTTTTAATCCCCATTTTACAGATGAGGTAACTGAGGCACAGAGAAGATAAGTGACTTGCCCAAAGTCACACAGCTGACAGTTGGCGGAGCCGGGATTTGAACCCATGACCTCTGACTCCAAAGCCTGTGCTCTTTCCACTGAGCCACGCTGCGACTGCTATGCTTCAGTTACTTCATCTGTAAAATGGGGATTAAGGTAGTGAACCTGATGAGTGACATGTACCGTGTCCAGCCTGATTAACTTGTATCTACCCCAGTGCTTAGTACAGTGCCTGGACCATGGCAAGTGCTTAACAGATAAAGTGAGGTAACATGATATCAAAATAATTGCTCCCTTGTGATTATGAGAAGTAGCATGGCCTAGTGGAAAGAGCATGGGCCTAGAAATCGGAAGACTTGAGTTCTAATCCCAGCTTCCCGACCTGTCTGCTGTGTGACCCGGGGCAAGGGGCTTAACTTCTGTGTCGCAGTTGCCTCATATGTAAAATGGAGATTAATACTGTGAGCACTATGTGGGACAGGGACTGTGCCCAACCTGATTTTCTTATATCTACCCTAGAACTCAGTTACAATGCCTGGCACATAGTAAGCATTTAATAAATACCATAAAAAAATTATATGGAGGATAGAAGAAGCAATTTAAGACATGCAGAAGCGTATTTCAGATGGCCCGAGAGTTGGGGAATAGCAGCAAAAGACAGAGAGTCCTGAAAGGGTAACTCAGAGTATTGGTTTCAAGAAGATCAGAGCAGGGAATCCACTCCATAGATGGGATGGGGAAAATTAATCAATCAATCTTATTTATTGAGCGCTTACTGTGTGCAGAGCACTGTACTAAGCACTTGGGGAGTACAAGTTGGCAACATATAGAGACAGTCCCTACCCAACAGTGGGCTCGCAGTCTAAAAGGGGGAGACAGAACAAAACCAAACATACTAACAAAATAAAATAAATAGAATAGATATGTACAGGTAAAATAAATAAATAAATAAAATAAACCCGCTAGTTTTTTGACCTCACCTCCTAGAGTCCCATCCATTCCATGTGCCTGAAAGCTTTCCATCAGGGATAAAAAAGCCCAAATGGTGACTCTTAGAAGCCTGTCTTCTTCTTCCAAGCTTCAGGTATCCTAATATACCACCTGCTTTTCACCTCCTTTCTCAAAATCAGATGTGGGCACCTCTGGTTCATAGTGCAAACTGCTTGAAATCCTCTGGATAAGACATGCACTTGCTATAGATGACACAGAGTTTACCAACCAGAGCCACAAACACTTTCTCTTTCTTCCACCTTTTCTCCTGCCTTCCAAAATAAATTTGGTATTTTGGCTGCAGTTCATATGATGCAGATGGATACCTTTCAGAGTACTTGAATTTGATTCATACCCAGAACATTGAAAAGGAAAATTATGAGGGTTTGGTGGGACATCTTGTTTGTTAGCAGGGAAGGGTGATAGAATAAAACTTGTGAAATGAACGTTTAGCACTGAGACTAAACTCCCTGAAAAATTAGAACACTGGTAAAACACTAAGAACTAGTTTTTGCGGCACAATTACCATACTGAAGTTTATCTGAAAGGCCATCTGTAAGTTATTAAATTTAATATCAGCATACACACTATCTTCATAATTATGTTATTAAGTTACAAGGAAAGAAGAGAAATGAGACAGTAAGCAGTTTGAACAGTAATCAGTTTATTCAGCAATCACACTAAATACCATTTTTCAGTTCAACAGTAAACAGAGCAATTTTGCTTTTTTAATTTCACTGACCAGAAATATCTTTAAAAGTCATTGGACTTTTAGCTATAAGGATTTATTTAGAGTGTAAACTCATTGTGGGCACGGAGTGTTTCTAACAACTGTGCTGTATTTTACTCTACCAAGCACTTACCCTGATTGCCAGATAGAATGTGGTTGCAGTATACAGTCTCCTAATGAAACAGTGGCCTTCTTGATTTCATTTTTTAAATAATAATAATTTTGGTATTTGTTAAGTGCTTAATATGTTTCAAGCACTGTTCTAAGCGCTGGCGGGGGAATACAAGGTAATCAGGTTGTCCTACATGGGGCTCACAGTCTTAATCCCCACTTTACAAATGAGGTAACTGAGGCACAGAGAAGTTAAATGACATGCCCAAAGTCATACAGCTGACAAATGGCAGAGCCGGAACTAGAACCCATGACCTTTGACTCCCAAGCCTGAGCCCTTTCCACTGAGCCATGCTGCTTCTCTTTTTTTGTCTTGTCATTTATTATTGCACTATTGAAATGTGTATTCATTCATTCAATCATATTTATTGAGCACTTACTGTGTGCCGAGCACTATACTAAGCACTTGATGGGTAATGGTTCTGCAACAGCACTGTTTCATGATGACAATGAAGATCTATGGTCTTGAGGAGGATTTCAGTGGTGCAGGTGGATAAAATTTACTCAAAGTGGGTCAAAACCCATTTCCATGCACAACCAGCCACAAACAGAAATTCTTGAATGAAGCCTCCAGATTTTCATTAATGGGCAGAGAAGTAGCTAAACCTAATGGAACAAGCCTGAGCACCCAAAGACCTGGGTTCTAATCTCTCTCTGCCACTTGTCTGCTGTGTGATCTTGAGCAAGTCACTTCACTGTGCCTCAGTTACCCCATATGTAAAATCTGAATTAAGCCTGTGAGCCCCATGTGGGACAGGGACTATGTCCAACTTGATTAGCTTGTATCTACCCCAACACATAGAATAATAATAATAATAATGTCATTTATTAAGTGCTTACTATGGACAAAGAACTGTTCTAAGTGCTAGGGGAGATACAAAGTGATCAGATTGTCCCACGGGGGGCTCACAGTCTTCATTCCCATTTTACAGATGAGGGAATTGAGGCACAGAGAAGTGACTCACCCAAAGTCACATAGCTGACAAGTGTTGGAGCCGAGATTTGAACCCATGACCTCTGACTCCAAAGCCCAGGCTCTCTCCACTGAAACACACTGGTTCTCTATAGAACAGTGCTTGACACATAGTAAGTGCTTAACAAATACCGTCATTACCATCATTGGATGTTTTCCTGGCTCTGGGCTGATGAGCAGGGAGATGGACTGTGGCCAGCACAACTTGTCAAGGAACTGGCTGATTCCCAGCTGTGGTAACCCAGACTGGGGTCCCCCCTGCCCTGCCTTGGGGGTCAATTCCAGAATCATCCACACACTCTTTGGTTTTGGGGAAAACGACGTGTGCTGGCATCCTCAGTCTGCTCCTTGAACACGTCTCATCCTCCTACAAAACTCCATGGAAAGTTCCATCTACCTGGCACTGTCCTCTCCATGGAAGAACAGGTGACTGAGTAATTAAGAGCCAGTTGATCAGAAACTATTGTAAATCACCCACTCATCATATCATCTTGAAGGATTTTCACCTGAATAATATTTCATAGAGCAAAAAAGCACCAACCCCACCAGGAAACCTAATGCAAATAAATCTCCCATCAGAAATAACAGCTGACCCTCACTCCTGAGACTTCAGAACTAAGAACCTTAGTGGAAGAATTGATTCTAGTGTTAGAGGCTCTTGCTGTACCACTTACACTCCTTGCTTCTGCCAATCATGTTCCTCATTGTAGAGCACAATGCCACAAGTATGCAGAATGGGATAGAACATACTGCAAACACATATGACAACTTCAATATTATCCAGCTTCAGGCAGAACTGAGAATAGAACCCAGCTCTTCTGATTCCCAATAAAGTGCTCTTTTGCATTTAGTGGCCCACTTCAAAACACAATTTTAACCCAGAGCACCTAATAGGCCACCCTGCCCTACAAAAAACTCACTATATACCTTACTGAGCTTGCAGCACAACAAACACACTTGGCTCACAGAAATGTAATATAGTACTCCAGTACACAAACAAGGCACAACAACCCCTCCCAAATGACTGAATACTCACCCTCACAAACGTTTACTGTGTTTCTCGAGAAAGGCTGCAGTCTCGGAGTGCTAAAGTAGTGGGAGACTCTGTGGTGAGCTTTTCTTTTTTCTACAGCAGTTTGATGGCAGACTCAACTGGGAAGCCCCAGAGAGGAGTCAGGGTGGAACAGCTAAATTCCAGTTTGAGGAGGAAAAGGGAGTACTTAAGTGAATTTTTTACAAATTAGGAATTGTTCAGGGTGTTAGACCTTAAAGGAGCAAGCTTTCTCCACTTGAAAATGAGTGATAAGGGAGGGAAAAGTGAGAAAGAAAGAAATAACACAGCTGATGGGCCTGGCTTCCTTTTTAACTGATTGCCCAGGTGGAACCAATTAAGTGATTATGGTAATAGCAGCACGTGTCTCACTGGGCCTTTACTGACTATGGATTCCGGAATAAATGTTAACCCTTTCACTGATATGCTGCAAGAGCCCATACATTTCCTAAGTAACCTTGCCAAACTAAGAAGCAAGATTAACCTATCCCTCTAGCTAACTCTCTCAATCTTTCTTTCATGGCTCTACAATCCATTTTTTTTTGTCTTAAATTCTCAGAATTGCAGCCCTGCTGTCATTCCTCCTCCTCATAAATAGCAGGAAATGATTCTCAGGTTTAGGATCCCATATATATTGGTCAGTAAAAGCGGAGGCAATGGACTCAGATAGATGGATGTGAATTAATCTGAATGACCTGTGTTTTTGAATTTCCTGTGCTGTTCATTTTTAAAGTTTTTGAGCATTTTTTTCTTCCAACTGCAGCAAAAATCTGCATCTCTCTATATGAATAGTAGATAGGGTCTGGATATTTTTTTTTCTCTGACTACTCAAGATAGACTAGACATAACAGGAATTTTGGGTCACAAATATTTATGTTTTTCTTCTTGATTTTAAATAGGTTCTATTTGACAGTACAATGCATTGCACTGAGCATTTGGGGATTTAGATTTAGAAAACCCTTACTCTAGGATTGCTGAGCTTTGATAACAAAGAGCAAGTAGCTTTGTTATATATAAAGTGGGGGTAGAGACACCACTGATTCCTTAAAATGTGGGTGCGTTTTTCAAAAGACAGCATGGCTCAGTGGAAAGAGCATGGGCTTTGGAGTCAGAGGTCAGGGGTTCAAATCACCTCTCTGCCAATTGTCAGCTATATGACTTTGGGCAAGTCACTTAACTTCTCTGTGCCTCAATTACCTCATCTGTAAAATGGGGATTAATCAATCAATTGTATTTATTGAGCGCTTACTGTGTGCAGAGCACTGTACTAAGCGCTTGGGAAGTACAAAGCACTTGGGAAGTACAAGACTGTGAGCCCCCCATAGAACAACCTGATCACCTTGTAACCTCCCCAGCGCTTAGAACAGTGCTTTGCACATAGTAAGCACTTAATAAATGCCATCATTATTATTATTAAAAGACTTCTTCTGAAACTTTCATCCTCTTATTGGGGTTGCAGGAGGCAATCAGAGCTAATATTTGGGGGCTGCTATGAATCATCTGCTTTGATGTTGGAAATCCTGACATTCCACATGCACCTTTTACCTATGGAGCTTTTCCATCCCTGGATCCCACTGCCACCCTGGGGAGAAACTCAGAGGAGTCTCTAGTAATCAGGCAGCTGAATGGGAGCTTTTCATCACCCTGCATAACCTGAAACTAGTTGTACACGTGGGACAATCCAGATAAGCGGTCTCATAGTAAAATACGCTTTTTTCATCAGATCAATTTAACAGGTCTGGATGTCAATCCTTCAGTGGTATTTATAGAGTGCTTACTATGTGCAGAGCACTCTAGGAGAAGCAGCATGGCTCAGTGGAAACAGCATGGGCTTTGGAGTTAGAGGTCATAGGTTCAAATCCCTGCTCCGCCAATTGTCAGCTGTGTGAATTTGGGCAAGTCACTTCTCTAGGCCTCAGTTCCCTCATCTGTAAAATGGGGATTAAAACTGTGAGCCCCCATGGGACAACATGATCACCTTGTAACCTCCCCAGTGCTTAGAACAATGCTTTGCACATAGTAAGTGCTTAATAAATGCCATCATCATTATTATTATTACTGACTGCTTGAAAGAGTACAACTGAGTTAGCAGACACAGTAGTAGTCTAGAGGATAAGGAGTGGTAATATCAACTCTTCTAATAGTTCTGGGCCCATCACCATGAACTGTGAACAGCTGCAATCAGTCAGGTTAGGCAAGAAGTACACGGTTATCATTTTTGCACATTTAGTGAAGCTGAGCCTTCAATCAGTCAGTGGTATTTATTGAGTTCTTACTATGTCTTAAGCCCTGTTCTAAGCACTTAGGAGAGTATACCACAACAGGATTAGTAGATATGTTCCCTGCCCATGATGATCGTACAGTCCTTGCTGCCTTACCCTACATAAGGAGTGGCAATACCATGGCTCAGTGGAAAGAACACGGGTTTGGGAGTCAGATGTTGTGGGTTCTAATCCTGTCTCTGCTACTTGTCAGCTGTATGACTTTGGGCAAGTCACTTAACTTCTCCGAGCCTCAGTTGCCTTATTTGTAAAATGGGGGCTAAGACTGTGAGCCCCATGTGGGACAACCTGATTACCTGGTATTCTCCCTGCCACACCCCTCCCAGTGCTTAGAACAGTGCTTGACACATAGTAAGTGCTTAACAAATGCCATTATTAATTAATTAATTAATAGGAAGCATATCAACCCTTCTGAGTCAGATCAACCTAACACTGCTGGAAGTATCAGTCAGTTTGGCTAACAAGTTATCATTTTTACACTGAATCCTTTTTCATTCATTCATTCACTTATTCAATCATATTTATTGAACGCTTACTGTGTGAAGAGCACTGTACTAAGGGAATAGATTCATTAATATGCCCAGGCAAAAGTGCATAAAAAATACTCCTGCTGTTGGTTCATGCTGTTTTTATTTACATATTGGCCTTTTTTGTTTATTTGAGTCCAGGCTAGAGGCTTCCCATCAAAGCAGAGAAATAATCATTGATTTTGTCCAGGTAAAATCATTTTGTCCAGGTAAAATAGGATCTTGGGAATTCAAAAGTGTGAAGCTCCCTATCTTAATATCACTAGCTAATGTTGTTATAAATCTGTAGGTCATATACTAAGCTGTCTGGGGAGTAGTGTGGCTTTCTTCTCAAAACAAAAAAAACCTGACTTTTGAAAATGCCAATCTTGAAACTTTGAAAATCAGATGTGGCTAACTGTGTTCTAAAATTTGATGACTGGAAATTGTAAGAACAGTCCCTCTGAGAGTTAGGGTAACAGTTTCTGGAAGGCAAATTCTGTGTTTTTACTTTCTGTGGTATTTTCCCCTGAGTTTATTATTATTATTATCATTGTTTGTGAAAATATTATTCTCAAAGTTTGGATTTGAGCAAGGCATTGACAGAGGGTGAGGTGAGAGTGAGAGTAAGTGAGGTGATGGTGATAATGATAACAAAGCAGGCCTTCAAGATGTAGGATGACAAGCTATTAACAGCATGAGGCCTCTTCAACTTTTAGGACAAAGGGAAAATGGTGGTTGAAGTTGGGGCTGGCACCTGGGACTCTTGTGATTGATGCAATCTTGAGCCCTAAGAATCTTAAACTCTGCTCCTCTCAACATGATGCACCATCTCTGTCATTGTAATGACCATTTTCCCTGCTTTTTATATTGATCTGATGTTTCATCCTTAATTATAAAGGGACGGCCCTCTCCCACCTTATTCTTATATTGTGGGTCCATTATGGAGCCGGGACTGTGTCTATGCATTTTTCCCAGTTCTTAGTATAGTGTTTTGCACATTATTGGATAATTGGAGGAAAGGCGAGAGGAAGGGATAGAGATACCACCAGCTCAACCAAAGTTGTGTTTTTTTTTCCCTGTGGACTTCAATCTCTTGTCCAAATTTTTACTGATGCCTCAGAGTTGGCTCACAGTGAATGTGATGTAATTCTGCTATGGCTTCCCAGCCTCCAGGGCTCTAGGATGAGCCAATCCCTATTTACTCCCCAATTCTGAGAATGTGAAATGCTCCTTGTAAGCTCCCCTCTAGACTGTAAGCTCATTGAGGGCAGGGAATATATGTTTTTCTTCCCTGTGGGTCAAGACTGCGTAAGCATCAATGCCCATATATTCTTTCCAGAAATTAGCAGAGTGCTTTGTACATTCTAAGGTACCTAATCAGTGTATTCCACAATCAGATCTATAGTATATAAATTTGAAGGAGAGATGATTAGCATACTTCAAAAAACCTGTCCCGATGGGTAAACATGAAAGCTTTGTTCTCTTTTTCCAAGTACAATTTTGTAAAGCAGCACATCAGTTCCCTAGAAGTTAGCAACTTGAAAAAGCTAAGCTATCCTCCAATGTGCTTAACCTATACCATGGAATAGTTTATACCTTAAGAGAATCTATTCCTTCTCTGTGATCTTAGAGTGATTGCATTATGATCAGGGAACCTTTATTTCATATAGAATGCCATCCAACAAAGTTGTCCAAAATTCTTACCTCGGCTATAACTTCCAACTGAATCATGAATTATGGCTAGTTAAAAGCATGCTTTTCACTTGAAATTTTTATTTATATCTCTATCATATGCATAGCTATAAGGCAATTTAAATGTAAAGACTATTTATCAAGTCCCTGGTAGCCAATGTGTCTAAAAGTGTATATTGATTTTGCTTATGTAATACGCAAAAATTTTCAAGCTTCTTTGTTATTCTGCTACAATGAAGATGATTCTGACACAGTGTATGACATTTGATGAAAGAAAAGCAAGACTTAGAGTCTTTGCTTCATTTAGAATGTTTCACCAAACAATATTCCTATAATTTAGGGATCAGATGCGCACAGAAGGTTTCTCCTGGACTGTGAGGGACACAAGAGCCAATATCCCATTTTTAAATAAGGTCCCTTAAAGTTACTTTCAAACTAAAGCCAGATAATTACTAGAGCACAGACTTCATTTTATCCCAATATTTAGATTCACACGAGCAATTAAGCAGGAGGTTGTTCAAGTGTGGATTCAGCCTTAGGTCCTAAATTGGCCTAACGCCTATGCAAACTTTATTAAAAAGTTAAGTAAACCTAAACTTTGCCCCTTTTTATATTTTTGCTGAACCAACAGGAGAATTTGTGAGATGCTCTTTTGCATGGATAAGAAAATAAGAATGAATAAAAGGATGCCATAGCTGTAATGAATCAGAATTTCAAAGCATTTCTTAATAGGCAGTAGCATCACACTTTTAAACTTAAAACAGTAAAAAGTTGAGCCAGCAAGCAGAGAAAATGTCAAACCATAAGGCTGGCAAAATACATTTACATAAGAATACATGCTCTTTCTAGCATTTCCTAAGTCATGGTATCCTATTAAGCAATATGAACGTTTGGCTTTAAAGCAGAAATACATTAACATTCATTAAAAACATAAAGCATAGGGAAACTTCAAGGATCGGTTCAATGTCCCTCCAAGATTTTATGCCAAATAAAAATCCCGTAATATTTAAAACCATGATTTATATTTTCACACCAATTTAGTCTCTTGTTATCCTCCCAGCTCTTGGGGGACTTTAGGAAGTGTAAAATTGTCAGACTGAAAAGCACTAGGAAAGGTAGATGACATTTATGATGCAAAATACGTTACTCCAATGCGTGTTAAGGTTCTAAGAGGAAACTGAGGAACAGAAAGATTAGTGATTTGTCCAAGGTCTCACAGCTGGCCAGTAACAGAACTGGATTTAGAACCCAGGTTTCTTGACTCCCAAACCCATGTTCTTTCCACAAGTTGACATGGCCTCTACAGCCAAAGTCACTTTCATCTCAATTCCCTGCAATTCAATATTTTACTGAGATTTTCTGAGGCCTCTGAAGGTTTTCAAAATTTCCAGTACATGCAAGATGCTCAATAAATATTGGGTGGTAATGACGATTTTCAAAGGCATTTCATGTAAGTAGAAAAATGTTGTCCAGTCGACAACAATGCCTCACTGGTTTTCAGGGTAGTTAAACCTCTCAGGATAATACATATGAAGAAGTCTTGAGGCTTTCTTTTCCAGGTAGAATCTAGAATTTGTTTTGCTTTTCAAACATTATTTTTCAATCCTTCATCACCTGTACGGAAAAATTAGACTTTTTTAGATTGAAAGTTTGAGATATGATTTATGAATATCTTCCAATCAGTTTTTCCTGTTTCCTGCATGCTGTTTTAATTAAATGAGGTCAGAAGGAGGGACACATCTCAGTGGTATGACTGTTCTATGCATCATTCTTAGAGTGATTTTGTCTGTCAATCAATCAATTGAATTTGTTGAGTGCTTACTATTTGCAGAGCACTGTACTAAACAATTGGGATAGTATGCACAACAGTTAATAGCTTTGTTCCCTGACCACAAGGGCTTATATAGTCTCCTTCTCCTGAAGGCAGTAACACAGAACAGCTAGTGAGATGTTCAGCTCTTCATGGATAACTATCTACTAGGCTTTTACTCTCTTTCTCCCTGCAGTTCATCAATCAATCAATCAATCAATGGTAATTACTGAGCACTAACTATATGCAGAACACTGTATTAACCACTTGTGAGAGAATACAATACAACAGAATTAGTGGTCACGTTCCCTGCCCATAATGAGCTTACAGTCTGGAGGGGGAGGCAGGTATTAATATAAATAAAAGATTTATAATTCACAATTTACAGATATATGCATTACTGTTGTGGGGTTGGGAGTGGGGCAAATCACCAAATTCCAAAGGTCACAGATCCAATTTATAGACGAATGCGGAAGGGAAAGCGAGCCGGGGAAAAGAGGGCTTAATCGGGAAAGGCCTTTTGGAGGAGATGTGACCTTAGCAATGCTTTGAATATTAATTGTGGAATTTGTTAAGCGCTTACTATGTGCCAAGCACTGTACTAAGTGCTGGGGTGGATACAATCAAATCGGATTGGGCACAAAGTGGAAAGCGTGGAGGTCTGGCATATATTAAGCGCTTAGTACAGTGCTCTGCACATAGTAAGTGCTCAATAAATATGATTGAATATGAAGAGAGAGGGAATTCCAGGCCAGGGAGAGGATGTGGGAAGGCAGTTGGAGGAAAGATAGACAAAAGCATCACTTTGGTACTTTCCCTATTCTTTCTCCTGGCCCCCATTCAAAACACTGGTCAAGTTGTAAGCATGACAATAATATTTATTGAGTCCTTACTATGCTCAGAGCACTGCTGAAATAGTTTATCCCCTGCATGGAGTGGCACATAATTTCCATATTCACTTTCTACATATCTTAGTGAAAATCACCTTGCTCTTTTTACTGAGTGTGTGCATTGGAGAACTATTTTAATACATGTGTTGGGTATGTATATACTCTCTTGTCTTATCTCCCCAGGGCAGTTATTGGAGCACCTATTTTTACCGTATTAATTTGGTTTCCACTGGCATTCCCACAATGGTATCAGTAAATACAACTGGCATTCATATCGTACAAAATATAAAAAATCTGTTTTGTTCCATCTTCTCTCTCACACGAACACAAAATAAATTTCATCTAATCAGTGAAAATGGTTTTTAACTTTCATAGGATCAAATACATTATTATGTTTCCTTTATATTCTTCAGGACCTGCAAAGAAAAATATACCATTTGTATTATATGTTTACCCTTAAAATCAGAAAAATTAAATATAATCAACACAGAATGTCCAGACTCTGAGTCCTTGCCAAGAATTTTAAGAAAATTACCAGAGACCATCTCTTGGACAAAATGTTGTCAACCTATGAAGAAAAAGAAAAAAAATCCAGCTCAATATTTTTTTTCATTCAAGCCAAAAAGGAAGAAAAAGTGCATTCATCTTGCTCAGAATTGTCTTTGGAATGAGACACCTGGCCTATGGTGGTCCCACATTAATTGGAATAAACTTCCTGCCACGTCAATTTCCTGAAGATGAAAGTGTGATTGGCATGGTTTATATTCATCTTGAGAGATTGAATAGAGAAGGGCCCAATTATCGAAGCTCCATTTTTCCGTGATTTGCAAAAACTCATCTTCAGAGGCCGTCTGGAAGTCTAATGTCAGTATGTTTGCATTCTGAATACAAGCAAAACTAAAATGTATTTCATAAGCAAGGGACCAAATTACTTCCTGGCTTATTTTCAATAAACATCATGTAGCCTAAATAGAGTGTTCTCCAAGTATTAATATAGTTTTCTTAGGGAAGTCTGGTGAACCGGCTGCTAGATGGTTGTTTTAGAGCCACTCTTCAGGGTAAGAAAGGGGTATTTTAAAAATCCTCCAAAAAAGTCTGATTGAAAGTCTGCAGGAAAGGAAAGAAAAGGAAAAAAAAAATACTACCTGGCTCAGAAAGCAAAAGGAATGACTTCCCAGAGGCCATTGAATTTTCAGGAAAGGGTTTGACTTCATTCATTCAATTGTATTTACTGAGTGCTTACTATGTGCAAAGCACTGTACTAAGTGCTTAGGAAGTACAAGTCGGCAACATATAGAGACAGTCTTGGTTTTGATACAATACCTTCCCCTAAGGTAAGGGAAAATGTCCCCTTCCTCATCTATTACTTATCTAGGCGGACATCTTAACATCCCCTGAATTAACTTAAAATTCAGGTTGTAGTGTGATGATTTATATATTGAATTATTAAATATTTAAAGTAAAATATACTTTTGCTCAAATTCTCCTGTCTTTTCATAGTGAAGCTATTGTTTTAAAATTTCAGCTATGAATAAGTAAAAATACAGATGGATGAAATGTGGTAGAAATGACCACACCAATCTATTCACTGTCCCTCACCTTGGACCCATTTCCCAGTCACCTTCTTAACTTCTCCATATATTACTTTTTCCCCCCATTTGATTGTCCACTCCTTATGGGCAGGGCTTTTCCCTACCAACTCTATGATATTGTACTTTCCCAAGTGCTTAATGCAGTGATCTGCACAATATAAGCACTCAAAAATACAATTAATTGATTGATTATGGAGAGTTATTCTAATGATTTTCCTCAAGTTTTCTATGATTCAGATTAAGGTGGCATTCCATATATAAGCCACCAAGTCTTATCTGATATCAGGCCACCCTCTCCAAACGTATTTCCAAAACTTAATTTAAAGTAATTTTTTGAAACATTACTTAAGGAACTACTGATTCAATGTCGTCATTATTATTATAAAATGGTAGACTGCTCAATCAGTGGTATTTATTAAGTTATTGTTTGATTTATTGATCAAGTGCCATGCGGAGCACTGTACTCTATGCTTCGGAGAGAACTTTACAACAGCGTTGGCAGACACATTCCTTGCCCACAATGAGTTTACGTTTTAGAGGGGGAAACAGACATTAATATAAATAATTACTTTATAACATATAATTATGTACATAACTTAATAAATACCACTGATTGAGCAGTCTACCGTTTTATAATAATAAAGTAAGTGCTGTGGGTTTGAGGTAGGGCAAATATGGCATTTATTGAGCGCTTACTATGTTTAAAGCACTGTTCTAAGCGCTGGGGAGGTACAAGGTGTTCAGGTTGTCCCACAGGGGGCTCGCAGTCTTAATCCCCATTTTACAGATGAGGTAACTGAGGCACAGAGAAGTTCAGTGACTTGCCCAAAGTCACACAGCTGACAATTGGCAGAGCCGAGATTCAAACCCATGACCTCTGACTCCAAAGCCCTTGCTCTTTCCACTGAGCCACTAAAGTTGCACAGACAATACAGAAGGGAGAGGGAGCCAGGGAAAAGATGCCTTAATCGGAGAAGGCCTCTTGGAGGATATACGTCAGATTAGACCCAATCCCTATTCCTATATGGGTCTCACAGTGCAGAAATGCAGATTACATGAAGTGTTAAAAAAACAATAGATTACAAATCTGTAATCCAAGACAACCATTTAAGACAAAGTAGGTAGGCACAGTTCTTGAAGGGAAGAGCCCTGGAACTCTCCAGGTTTAATTATAAATCACTTCAGCCTTACTAGCCTGAATGATTGCTGATATTCCCTGTAATATACAGCAGCCCGGGGGAAGTGGAGACCATCATTTTTAGATTTGAAAATGACATAGCAGAAAGCTCTCTGCCATGCCAACATCAAAGCTGCTGTTGCGAGCTATGTTTCCTGGTCACTGTCTTCTGCGGAACTATAAATCCCCTTCCCTAAACCCCCATTTAGTGTTTGTGTTTGTGTGAAAGAAATACAGAATACATACCAGACAGATAAAGCCAAGACCCAGGACTGCTCTAGTTTTTTGAGGACTTTTTTTGATATTTAGAAAGTGGAACTTCACTACAGAAGAGTGAGAAAAAAATGAACATAGTGGAAAATAGATCCTAGAAGAAGATAAGAAAATTAGGATCTCAGTGTGCAGATGGAAAGGCACAGAGTGATCAATAAAAGCCTTCCAAAAGTACTCTGTTATATTGCACTCTCCAAAGCACTTAGTACAGTGTTCTGCACACAGTAAGCACTCAGTAAATATGATTGATTCACTGATTGATATTTTTGTGGGGAGGATGTCGAATTGGTTGGCAATCACAGGAAGCAGGAAAGGATTCAACCAGATCTAAGGAACACCTTTAACCCAGTCGATGGTATTTAATGAGTGCTTACTATGGGCAGACCACTGGACTAACCAGTTGGAAGATTGCAATGGAGTGGGCAGACAGGTTCCCTGCCAACACTGAACTTAAAATGAAGATGATAGAGCACTGAAATGTGTTTGAAAAGCACACTATGAAGGCTTTCTCCCTGGAAAACGAAAGAAAAATAAATTGGAATTATCCATCTATCAGTCAATGGTATTTAGACTGTGAGCCCACTGTTGGGTAGGGACTGTCTCTATATGTTGCCAACTGGTACTTCCCAAGCGCTTAGTACAGTGCTCTGCACACAGTAAGCGCTCAATAAATACGACTGATTGATTGGTATTGATTGTGTGTTGTATGCCAAGCACTATAGTAGATGCTTGGGAGAGAACAATGGAGTAGAATTGATAGACTCATTCCCTATGCATCTATCCATCCATCCATCCATCTACCCATCCAACTCTATATGTAAGCTCCTGAGCCTGTTGTTGGGTAGGGACTGTCTCTATATGCTGCCAACTTGTACTTCCCAAGCGCTCAGTACAATGCTCTGCACACAGTAAATGCTCAATAAATACGATTGAATGAATGAATGAATATCCACCAACCCCATTCTACTCTCCCAAGCTCCTAGTATATACAGTGCTCTGCAATTATTAAATGCTTAATAAATATCACCGATTGATAATGTGGATTAGGTTTTTGCCTGTCTGGGGGCTAGACCAGGTAATCGCTCTAATTCCTTACCAGCTTTGTGATTCTCTACTTCGATGATTATGAAGGATCCCTTCTAGAATTTAAGTTCGTAGGCAGGGAATATGTCTACCAACTCTGTTGTATTCTCCCAAGCGCTTAGTACAATGATCTGTGCATAGAAGGTGCTCATTAAATACCACTGATTATGAAGAGTTATTCATCCTTATCCCAAGGAATAAAATGTAAAACCTTCCCACACTCCCATTAAGAAGTACAAGGTCAATTTAATAAACAGAGAGATCTCTAAGAGATGAAGAAAAAGTACCAAAAGTACCAATGTTGCAGATCACTGGAAAATGCAATCCCATTGGTTTATACAAACCCTGTGAATGGAAAAAGGCTTTTAATAAATTGTAAATGACCACATTTTGATATCATCTGTGAACTGCCAATGATGCCGACGCAATTGCATATGGGCAAAATGGAGTTGGTACATTTCTTAGTTGTTTTGCTACAGATTCTTTAAAATTAAAAATCATGTATGAATAAAACTTCTGAGGGTTTTCAGTAATCTATTTTCCCCCTAAAGCTTCCTTGTGGAGCCTTTCATCCTAGCAAACAGAGGAAGATAAAGTAATTGTTTTTATATGATGGTCTTTAAGGAAATTATGCCTTCCATATGAGGGTAGTTAAAAAAAAACCAAGCTAAATTTCACAAAGTTAAAAAATATTGGCTTAAATTTTGAGTTTTGAGTAAAGTAAGTAGTATATGTAGTAGTAGGTATAATCACTGGGAAATTTATCATCATTGTGAACAACAACAAATGTGTAGAGAAGCAGCATGGCTCAGTGGAAAGAGCCTGGTCTTTGGAGTCAGAGGTCATTGGTTCAAATCCTGGCTCCACCAATTGTCAGCTGTGTGACTTTGGGCAAGTCACTTAACTTCTCTGTGCCTCAGTTACCTCATCTGTAAAATGGGGATTAAAACTGTGAGCCCCCTGTGGGACAACCTGATCACCTTGTAACTTCCCCAGCATTTAGAACAGTGCTTTGCACATAGTAAGTGCTTAATAACTGCCATTATTATTATTATTATTATTATTATTATTATTATTACTAGGGCTAATGAAACAAATCAATAACCCCAGTGGTGCCTAAAGTACCTTTCAATGCACATATAATAATATGTGTAATATATTATACGTACATATATAACAAATATATGTATATAATTGGTATTTTCGGCACAATCTGGATTATTGATTTGCTTTGTATATACACATATGTATATAGATAAATCATATAATATAAATAAAAAATATTGTATATATACAAATCATTTTATGTTTCACTGAGATACTTTGCAGTCCAATATATAATAATAATAATAATACATATAACATAGTATTATTTAGGCTGCAAAGTATCTCAGTCAAACATAAAATGATTTGTTGGTTTGAAAAAATTAAAAATAAAAATGAACATCAAGTAGGTTTTATTAAGAATCCAATCACCAGATCAGTGGACTGTAAATTCCTTATGGGCAGGGATCCTACGTACTTACTCACTGTACTCTCCCAAATGCTTCGTACAGTGCTCTGCATACAGTAGATGTTCAATAAATGTCAGATTTATTATTTAATGATTTCTTGGTGGGTTGAAGTCTTAGATTGTCCAATGAAGTTGATTGACTTAAACTTAAGTTCCTTTCTGTTGATATCCTGCATGCTAAGTAGCCTCCAGAGAACACATTATTATAGTTCATGGAAAAGGGCTGTTTTCCCTGAAAATATCTTTGAACATCTCACAAATAATAATGAACAATTCATATCCCGGTAACTTTGTACTCAAGATGACTGCAGAAAATCATGTTTATATTTGAGCCGCACAAGTAATTCAGAAACCTGTCAAAGCTTATGCTAGCATCTCAGATACAAACTTTCTTTATTACAACTCTCTGTATATAGCTGTTCTATGTTTTTAAGGATGACAGAAGTGAAAGGAAAATTTAATCCAAGTATGTGAAAGTGTCTGAAAAGAGTTATGTGCAAATGATACTTTCTTTTGCATTGTGAACATATAAAGTTAGTCCCTGGCTGTGTTACATTCATTTACGCTGGGCCAGGGTAAATTTATTTACCTCTGAAAAAATCCTTCTATAAAGAAAAACCCTTCATCAGATGGTTCCCTTCCATACTAGTCTGTCTACTTCAGTATCTGCCAACAGCTAACTATTCTGAAGGTTGTGGAGCTGTGCTTTGTTCCTTCAATAGTGTATTCTTTCCTCCTGGATTGGGTCTTCCTCCATTCCAGTTGCACCATAATTTTCTGCATTCCTTTTATATGCCCAGTCCAGAAAACATGAATTGTTGCAATCAATGTCTCACTGCTAGAGAGCTCACCACATTTCAGGTCCTCCCTGCTAATAACCCTGTTTTCTCCTTTGCTTCTGAACCAAGTTTATAGATAATAGTAATTGTGGTATTCCTTAAACATTTACTATGTGTCGTGCACTATACTAAGTGTTGGAGTAGGTAAAATGTCATCAGAAATCCTGTCCCTCACAGAGTTCACGATGTAAGGGTAAGGGGGAAATGGTATCTCATCCCCATTTCAAAGATGAAGAAAATGAGGTACAAAGGAAGTTAAGTGACTTGCTCAAGGTCACACAGCATGTTTTGTTGTCTGTCTCCCCCTTCTAGACTGTGAGCCCGTTGCTGGATAGGGACTGTCTCTCTATGTTGCAAACTTGTACTTCCCAAGCGCTTAGTACAGTGCTCTGAACACAGTAAGCGCTCAATAAATACGATTGAATGAATGAATGAATTGGCCTAATTGGGACTCAAAAATCTTTCCAACTCCCTTACCTGTGCTTGGTTGGTCTCAGGATTTTGTGATGTTTCCCTGTTTTAAGGGAAGAGACGCCTGCTAAATTGTTCCTTCCCCCAAACCTTCCTCTCTAGACCAAGCCAGTAACTATTAAACTAACCAGTCTTGCCTCCCAAAACAATTTTTCATTAGTTTTAACTTCCCTCAATTCATGTTTCTCAGAGAAAAAAGTCCCAGTTTCATTCGGACACATTTAGCTTGCTGTGGCGTAGGTGCTAGGCACCAGAGAAATATGTGTATATAGGATTCTATTTGTCTTGTTTTCAGGAGCACATGAAATCCTGTAATTCACATCTGTGGCTGAGATGTAGGTAACACAAAGTTCACTGCTCACCTGCTGGCTTTGTTCACTTCAGGGAGTTTGGGGATTTCTCTGTCCCCTTGTCTCTGCTTTTATTTGCTTGCCCTGAGATACACAATGTGCTTCGCAAATTCCCTTTCTTCTCTGAGTCATTCTCCAAAATCCAAGGGCCAAAGTGGGCATTTTTAATCATGCAGAAAATGTACCAAAGCTGCTTCACAGGTTGCATCTTTATTACGGTGGAAAACAACAACAACAAAGTAATTGTAAGGATTCCAGGCAACAGGGACCAGCAGCCTAGCAGGCAATTCCACCATCTCTGAGTCAATTCCTTCTGGAGGTCAGAACTAGCAGCAAAAATGCAAATCCAGACTCTATTATGAATCATTACTTATTCCCTCTAAACACACTCAAGTGAATGAAATGCAATAAATAAGACTCTAATTAGAATTCTGCATCATCCTCCACCCGGATCTGATTTCCATGTTAAACCATTACTCAGTCAGCAATACCCCTTGGGTTTTCCTTTGTTCATGGATGCCTTCCTCTGAGTCCATCCTTTCCCGCTTTATTACGGCAGCACAGCATCTGAGTCTGCCCATATCTTAACATTGCTCTTGAATTAGCCTTCAGAAGATGAGTTGAGGCCAGAATTTCTCAGCCTCCCGCCTTATTCCCCACGAACCTATTCAGAGATGAAAGATATCTCAAACTATTTCCAGATGCTATTCATTTCTTCAAGATCAGACAAAGCTTTTTCCAAATGTCCCAGGAGTGAGGGAAGAAAAGTAACAATTTTGATAAACAACACGGTTTTTATTAGTCTCCTAGACTTCACAAATAGAAATAAGGATGATTGATTATGGGACACCTGGGAATCTTTGGCAGAATCACGGCTTGTTTTGTTTTCAGGGTAGCGGGTTTTTGCGCATTTAGAATCATGAGTTCGGACTGCTAAATAAGTTTGAAATAAAGGAGCTGTCGTAACAATAATTGTGGTATTTGTTAAATGGTTACTAAATGCCAGGCCCTCTTCGAAGCACTGGGATAGATTCAAGGTAATCAGGTTGGACACAGTCCTTGCCCCCAAATAAAGCTCACAGTCTAAGTAAGAGGAAGAAGAGATCTTGAATCATCATGATGAGGCAATGGGGGCACAGAGAAGTTAAGAGGCTTCCTCAAGGTCACACAGCATAAGTGGCAGAGCTGGGATTAGATCCCAGGTCCTCTGACATGGAAAGCAGGATGACATAGTGGATTAAACACAGGGCTCAGAGTCAGAGGACATGGGCTCTAATTCTGACTCTGCCATTAACCTGCTGCTTGACCTTGGTCAAGTCATTTCACTTCTCTGAGCCTCAATTGACAGATCTGTGAACTACCCATTTATCCTACTACTTAGACTGTGAGTTTGGTTTGGGGCAAGATTGTGTCCTACCTGACTATATCTATCCCAGTGCTTAGAATGGTGCTTGACACATGGTAAGTGTCAATAATAATAATAATAATTATTATTATTACTCTATCCCTCACATCCAAGCTCTTTCCCCTAGGTCTCAATGCATTATGAACTTTTTTTTTTAATTTTATTTAAAGTGTTCACCCTTGACTAGTGATGACTTCAGGTTCCACGTTTACTTGAAAATATCCCCTCTGTTAAATGGGGTGTCCTAATTTTCACATCATTGCATAGAGTGGAAAATATTGTAGAAGTAGAGAGAGAAAACATCGCAGTAGAAGCTTCAATTACTGCCTATTCGATAGATAGTGGCCTATATATATAATAATGATGGCATTTATTAAGCGCTTACTATGTGCAAAGCACTGTTCTAAGCGCTGGGGAGGTAATATGATACTAGTAGATTTGTGATGAAAACTCTGGTGCTTAAAAAACATTGGAATTAATAATAATAATTATGGTATTTGTTAAATGCTTACCATGTGCCAGGCACTGTACTAAGCGCTGGAGTGGATTCAAGCAAATTGGACTAGGCACAGTCCCTGTCCCATGTGGGGCTCACAGTCTCAATCCCCATTTTTAGGGATGAGGTAACTGAGGCCTAGAGAAGTTAAGTGACTTGACCAAGGTCATATAGCAGACAAGTGGCCGAGTTGGGATTAGAACCCATGACCCTCTGACGCCCTTGCTCTATCCACTAGGCCATGCTGCTTCCCATTATGTCTCTTTATCTGTTAAACTACAGACCTATATAGTAAATTATTCTACTACACTGAAGCTGAGCATGCCAGCCTATTTTTTCTCCCCAGCACATTTCTCCCAAGCTATAATATCATATTTCACTACACTGGTCTTCACTACACCTTTCAGACATTTTTATAGCCCTCACGGCTTGTGGTCCAACTATTTCAGCTCAGCATTCATTAGTTGGTTTGGATTCTCAGTGATTTTCACTTCATGCACTTAGCTGGGTGCTTTTATTTACTTGTGAGAAGCAGCGTAGTGTAGTGTTTAGACCACGGGCCTGGGTTCTAATCCCGGCTCTGCCACTTGTCTGCTGTGTGATCTTGAGCAAGTCACTTAACTTCTCTGGGCCTCAGTTACCTCATCCATAAAAATGGGGATTGAGACTGTGAGCCCACTGTGGGACAGGGACTGCGTCCAACCCGATTTACTTGTATCTCTACCAAGCGCTCAGTACCGTGACTGGCACATAGTAAGTGCTTAATGAATACCACAATTATTTCATTCTAGGATTCTGTTATTTGTGATTCTCTCTTTTTAATTGTTGTTACAACTGACGCATAACTGATGAAGATGGAACTATTCAAGGACCCAGATTTGGGGTCTTTGGTGAAGCCATGTCTTGACAACTGAATAAAAAGTCATTGTAATCCCCATGTTCTGCAGACTTTCAGTTTGAATTGGAGTTGATTGTCACATTGTCACCACACAGGATATGACAGGACCCAGAAGAAATTCCACTTTTCGGTATTCAGTTTCCTACTGCATAGGTAGTGAAAGCTTCATTAAGCAGTATAATGCCTAGAAAACAGAATTCCATGATGACATTTGATTCAAAAAT
The DNA here is from genome assembly GCF_015852505.1 of Tachyglossus aculeatus. Taxonomy (NCBI): domain Eukaryota; kingdom Metazoa; phylum Chordata; class Mammalia; order Monotremata; family Tachyglossidae; genus Tachyglossus; species Tachyglossus aculeatus. The sequence continues at coordinate 34,051,551 of NC_052079.1, read as the reverse complement.
GCCAATGAGAATCTTTGCCTGTATTTCTACCAGAGATCCCTGGTGCAGGCTAATACATTATCTCAATTTTCATCCAGTCTTTTGTCAGCCTAACCCATGGGTCCAAAATGCCACTGGAAAGTGGTTCACAATATTCTGCTTACGTGTGTCTAAGGTGTAGGCTTCTGCACAGAACAACTTTTGATTGACAATCTCTCAAGATCTCTCCTGACTAGTTAAGTAGGAGGAGATTTCGGAGTGTTAGAAACACATTCTAATATCAGTGGCTGGTCCCATCGTGGTTACATATTCTAAGTAGAACTGGACCAGAACTGTGAAAATAGTAATAATGATAATAATAATAGTAATGATAATTGTGGCATTTGTACTGTACAAACCATTGGGGTAGTTACAAGACAATTAGGCCACTGTCAAAGTAGGAGCGAGAATGGGTATTGAATCATCTTTTTGCAGATGAGGAAACTGAGGCACGAAGAAGTGACTTGTCCAAAGTCACACAGCAGACAGATAGCAGAGCTAAAATTAGAACCCAGGTCCTCTGACCCCCAGGACCATGTTATTTCCACTAGGTCACACTGCTTCCCTGGAACATTGGGATTTTTAGAAAATATTGCTTAGTCCCTCTAGATTGAAAGCCAATCAAACAAACATATTAATTGGGCATTTACTGTGTGCAGAACACTGGACTAAGTGCTTGGGAAAGTACAAGCAGCGTGGCTTAGTGGAAAGAGCACAGACTTGGGAGTCAGAGGTCGTGGGTTCTAATCCCAGCTCTGCCACTTATCAGCTGTGTGACTTTGGACAGTCACTTACCTTCTCTGTGCTTCAGTTAACTCATCTGTAAAATGGGGATGAAGCCTGTGAGCCCCACGTGGGACAACCTGATTACCTTGTATCCACCCCAGCACTTAGAACAGTGCTTGGCACATAGTAAGTGCTTAACAAATGCCATTATTATTATTATTATTACAATTTAAGAGTGTTTTTAAATTCCCTGCTCATAATGAATTTACAGTCTATAGGGAGTTTACAGTCTAAAAACCACTGATTAATCAATCCAACAGAGCTGCTTTAATGTTTCTGTGAAACTCCTTGAAAGCTGTCAAAGAAGCATCATTGTGTAGTGTAAAGTGCATTGTACAGTGCTTGGCACATAGTAAGCTCTTAATCTGTGTGGTGTGATGGAAAGAGCATGGGCCTGGGAATCAGAGGACCTGAGTTCTATTCTCGCCTCCACCTTTTCCCTGCAGTGAGACCTTGGGCAAGTCAATCAATCAATCAGTCATATTTATTGAGCACTTACTGTGCGCAGAGCACTGTACTAAGTGCTTGGGAAGTACAAGTTGGCAACATAAAGAGATGGTCCCTACCCAACAGTGGGCTCACAGTCTAGAAGGGGGAGACAGAGAACAGAACAAAACACATTAACAAAATAAAATAAATAGAATAGATAGGTACAAGTAAAATAAATAGAGTAATAAATACGTACAAACATATATACAGGTGCTGTGGGGAAGGGAAGTCACCTAACTACTCTGTGCCTCAGTTTCCTCATCAGTAAATGGGAATTCAATCTTACTCCATCCCACTTAGACTGTAAGCCCCCTGTGGACAGAGACTATGTCCAACCTGATTATCTTAAATCTACCCTAGAGCTGAGTACAGTGCCTGGCACATTGTATTTAACAGATACCACCATCATCATCATTAAACAATACCACAGTTACTATTATTTTCATTTTCCAGGAGCCCATTCCTGAATCTTCTTGGTATTTGGACGATGCTTTTTGATACGTTGGTTAATTTTTCATTCAAAATATGGAAGTCATGAAACAGTGACCATTTCAATACTCAGCTCCAGGTGTTGACATACCTATTCTGTATTTGTTTCTTATTCCCCTGCTGCGACTATGTTATAATCAGAGATATGCCAGATTTACATCATGGGTGCATGCATACGTCATGCTTGAGTGTTAGCTTTTAGAAAAAAATGAGATTAAAAGAAAATATCAAAAATAGTTCTCCCATGGCAAACAAAAATCATCAACACATAATAATTACGGTATTTGTTAAACGCTTACTATGTGCCAAGCACTGTTCTAAACACTGGGGTAGATACAAGGTAGAATAATGATGTTATTTGTTAAGTGCTTACTATGTGCTCACTGTGATAGATACAAGCTTAACAGGTTGTCCCAATTGGGACATTTTACAGATGAGGTAACTGAGGCATAGAGAAGTTAAGTGACTTGCCTGAGACAATTGTCTTCATGGGAAATGTTCTTTCAGTCTCAACCCTATTGAATGATTACTGGTATTTATTAGAAATTACTGAGCACGGAGGACTGTGCTAAGAACTTGGGAGAGTACGAAATGGTAGGTAGACACAATCCCTGTCTTCTAAGACATTATAGTCTAATGAGATCCATGGGAAAAATTCACACTCAGTGGTATCGCCTTCATAAGAAAGGACAACTAACTAACCAAGTAACTCAGATAAATATCCGGTAGAACATGACTGGAAATGGTTTAATTGACTTTTTGTCAGCTATGAATATGAATTGAAGCTTAATTAAGGAACTTGTGGCTATCTGCAAGGGAAGAAGGTTAGCCAAAGACTCATTTAATATAAAGAATTTAGCTCAAATGTCTGGAATAAAAATGCCCTATGGCTTTTTTTTTTAATTGAAAGAATCCCCGCTCTCATTTTTTTTTTTCTGCTCAGAGTGGAATGCCATTCACCACTGACAATAAAAACGCTACTGCTTTAGTGATCCAAATAATGGGATAATCTGGGACTCAGAAATAGAACATACCCTCTTCCTTAACACATTAGCACCTGTCAGGTTTGGGGCCTTTGAAACAAAATGAGAGAAGGCTCAGTGATGCATACATTTCACATGCTGTATATTAATATGATGACTATCCTATAACTATGCGAGGGAGTTCTAGAGGTGCCAATCAAACTGAATGCAGCTCTTTGTGGAGATGCCGTTGTTTTTATTTAATACTTGGGTGTTAAAGATTATGATCATTTTGAAATCACATTATTATTCTGCACACTACCCGTTAAAAGCTCATTTATTTTCATGTCTAACGTCTCTTTACTTTGACATGCCTGTTTTGTTTATGAGGAACAGATGATCTTGGAATGCATGAAGTGATGGGAGAGGGCAAGGGATAGGAATGGAGGAAGGGATAGGAGGGAAAGAGAGAGAGAGAGAAAGAGAGAGAGCTAGAGAGAGAGAGAGGAATTAGTATGCTGTTTTTTAACCCCTTGAGTTCTATCAGGGGTACTGTGAAAATCAGTATTTCAGCCCCTCACAAAAAGATAATGTACAAATAGTCACAAAGTAGTGTTCATGAATTCTGATCATGTTGATGCTTAAGCTATACATTATCTATAATACGAAGGTTTTCCAAATACAATTTCAGTTCCGTGGTTGAATCTGCATTTGCACAGAGGAGATGTTTTCGGTTTACAGATTTTTTTTCGAGAACTGCGTTTCAATGGACACTGTGTAGTGCTGCAAAAATATTTTCTTACTAGGGTCACTATTTGAGTTGGGTGGTTATTAAACTTGCATGGATTCCTTCCTTCCACAATCCATTGACTTGACAAGAAGGAATTGATGATCCATCTGGATGACAGCAGTGGACCAGGGAGCATAAAATTGTATTTATTTGTGCACCCATTTCTGACCACCAGATCTAGGTATTTTATGCATATGATCTCATGTATTTTTCCAACATCCCTGAGAAGATTTTTAAAAATACACCTAAAGAGAAGTATCTCCAGAGGGGAGCCCTATACCCCATCTCAGTCTGCAGACAATTTTTAATAGGCTCCAAACTTTACTCTTTATCCAAATTGCTTTTCAGAGCACCAGTAAAGCAGAATTGAAGATAGAGAGGGTTTTCTTTGAGTTAAGATTTTCTGTTCCATTGTTATTTGTTGGATCAGGTTCAATATATATTGTAGCTTGTTCTGGGGTCAAGATTAATATCTGTTCCTGCTTCAGCATCTCCCACTAGACTGTAATAATCTTTGCTCTGTCTGCAAAGCCTGATACCTGATGCCAATTCACTGCTAAAAATCAGAAAGGAAAAGTTCCTGATTTTTTTTTAATGCTATTTGTTAAGCGATTACTGTGTGTCAGGAACCGTACAAGCTGATTGGGTTGGACAGACTCTGCCCCTCAGGGGGCTCACAGTCTTAGTCCCCATTTTGCAGAGGGGGTAACTGAGGTAAAGAGAAGTAAAGTGACTTGCCCATGGTGACACAGCAGACAAGTGGAAGAGCTGGGGTTAGACCCCAGATCCTTTTGATTCCCAGCACAATGCTTTAACCACTAAGCAACCACTGCTTCACATTTCTGATTTTCGGGCCTATGCTCAGTGAAAACCCTCAAATATGTCTAAGATTCTTCCAGAAGCTACAGCTGAGGCAGGCCATGGGACACAGAGGCATCAGCATCGAGGTCTCTTCCCCCATCTTTACTTTTCCTCAACTGCAGCAGTACTTCGGTGGTGGCAGGGACACTTAAAGGTGACACTGAGAGGAACTGACTCTCTCGATCAGTTCGTCTTTTTTCCTCACTCAGTCCCAAAGCACTTATACTCTACCATTTCTTCTACCCATTTTTATTTCAATGTCTATCTCCTCTTCTACGCTGTAAACTCCATGCGGGCAGGGATCTTGTCTACTAACTCTGTTGTCTTGTACTCTCCCAAACACTTACTACAGTGCTCTGAGCACACCAAATGCTCAATAAATACCGTTGATTAATGGACTGATTGGAGGTATCTGTACAGATCTGTTGGTATGGTCTATTTGTGCAACTAGTTCATCCCAGGAGAATGGCTTAATGGAAGGAGCATGGGCTTGGGAGTCAGAGGTCGTGGGTTCTAATCTTGACTCTGCTACTTACCAGCTGTGTGACTTTGGGCAAGTCACTTAACTTCTCTGTGTCTCAGCTACCTCACCTGTGAAATGGTGATTAAGACTGTGAGCCCCAAGTGGGACGACCTGAATATCTTGTATCTACCCCGGTGCTTAGAACAGTGCTTGGCACATAGTAAGTACTTAATGAATATTATTATTATTATTATTATCACCGTTCACTTCTCCCCACTCTTCTCATGGCACCTCCTCACATTTTCTGTTCTCCCTACCCCTTTGCATTGTCTCCCTTCCTTTGTTTTCTCTTTCTGGGTTCCTAAATCCTTTCCTCTTTTGTCCACCTATCCCACTGTATTTTTCTCTATTTCTTTTTCTTGTAGGTCCCTTTCTTTTTCCTCATTCTGTCTCTTTTCCTCCATCTTTTTTTTCCTCTCTCTGTCTCTTTTCCTCCCTCTTTTTCCTCTCTATCTTTTCCTCCTATTTCTTCATGTCTCATTTTCTCCTTAATAATAAGCATTATTATTGTATTTGTTAAGCACTTACTATGTGTCAGACACTGTACTAAGTGCTGGGGTGGATACAAGCCAATTGGGTTGGACAGAGTTCCAGTCCGACATGGGACGCAGAGCTTCACTCTCCATTTTACAGATGTGGTAACTGAGGCACAGGGATGTTGAGTGAGTTGCCCAAGGTCACAAAGAAGACACACAGAGGAGCCAGAATTAGAATGTATGGCCTTCTGATTCTCAGGCCCATGCTCTATCCTATATGTCATGCGGCTCCTCTTTCTATCTGTCTCTTTCCCTCCTTTTCCTCTCTCTGTTTACCTCCCTCTTTTTCTTTGTCTTCTCTTTGTCTCTGTCACTTCCTTGTTTATCTTTTACTTTCTCTCTCTTTTTCTCCTAATCTCACTTTGCATCTCTGGATTTCTATATTTCCTGCTTCTCAACCACACCCTTATTTCATTTCACCTCTTCAAAATCAGGTCACTTTTATGGAGACCAGAGCGAGGGGCGAGGAGGGCAGGAGATCGGAAGATCTGTTAAGGGATGGGAAGAAGAGGACAATTTTGTTTATCAAAACTTCTCCCTCCCCTTATCCAGTCTTTGCCTGGATTTTGCTCTCCTGTGGTTCATTATTGATAATTATGGAGCACCTTTGGTCTTTTAAAAGGGACACCAGGATTCCTTCTGAAGTGAGACTTCAGAATAAAGACTAAAAAAAATGTTCTGCTTACATGGCTATTCCCCCTATTAGCCTTTCCATTTTCGTGATAGTGGTTTGGGGATTGAATTTTAACATGAGGATTATGTGATGCATTTTACTAGACACTGAAAAGAGAAGAATTGAATATAGCAAAACCTGATTTAGTAGGCTCCAGGGAAGAATGAATATTCTTGCTGGCATTCTCTTTTGGACTTTGAAAAGTGGCCTGAGGCTGGAGCCTCTGGATTTACAGATTGACGCTGTAGGAGATATTTTACAAATCTCCACATGCAGGTAGTGGAAAAGCATAAAAACAAAACAGTGGAATGCAGCAACATACTACTTCATTTATTGAGTCCACTGGAATGCTTTAAAAATGCATGCTTGGTTACTAGATGTGTAAAAATTTTGAGAATCTCTGCAAACTTTGATTCTGTGCACAATTTTCATTTGCTGGCACCTATCCCCTTGATAATAGTCTGTTGGCTTTAAATTCAAAGCATTCTTCCTTTTAAGCTTTGTGTTATGAAGACTGTAACATTGAACAGACTTTTTTTCTCTTTCTCCTTTTCAAAAGTTTCGATTTTAAGAACATAATCATGTGCATACTCTACGTTCTTAAAGATGGCTTATTTTAGGAAATATCAATTTGTAACACAAGGGGCATAGAGATCATTGCTATTTTTCCTTTTTCTCCTCCTCACAAATCCTTTTTCTCATAAAGATTTGAAACTGAAGTTGGTGTCAAGCATTTCCACAGTAATGTGAAATTTTAGAATGTCTGATAGCAATGAATATTTATGCAAGACCTATTGTACTCATAATATGAATCATATTTTCAAAGTCAGTGTATGCAGTGTTTGCAGAGGTGTGTGAGAATCTAATGGGATACTTTATCCTAACAATTAGGTTTTCAGAAAAAGAAAAAAGCTCATTGTAGATAGAAGGCCTGGCACTTAGGAGCTGTCTAAATAGGATTTATGAATATATTTTCCATGAAACTAGGCCTCCTCTCATTTTTCTCAGTAGCAGCTGAGTTACCAAATTCAGCAGGCACAGACAAAAATCTTAATGAAACATTCTCCAGGTTTTCTGTTTAAGGATAAGAGTGAAAGTGGTTGAGTGAAAAATAAACTATTTATTATTATGTAAATATTTGTAAATGCTGACTCTTCCTACTGAGGTTCATTTTTAAATTGGTGCAAATGATATATGAGAGTTTTCAGTTATCAAAAGCTTAGAGAAACAGCGTGGCTCAGTGGAAAAGAGCACGGGCTTTGGAGTCAGAGGTCATGAGTTCAAATCCTGGCTCCACCACTTGTCAGCTGTGTGACTTTGGGCAAGTCACTTCACTTCTCTGTGCCTCAGTTACCTCATCTGTAAAATGGGAATTAAGACTGTGAGCCCCACGAGGGACCTGATCACCTTGTAACCTTCCCAGCACTTAGAACAGTGCTTTGCACATAGTAAGTGCTTAATAAATGCTACCATTATTGTTATTATTATGGGGTCAAATCCCGGCTCCACCAATTATCAGCTGTGTGACTTTGGGCAAATCACTTGACTTCTCTGTGCCTCAGTTCCTTCATCTGTAAAATGGGGATTAAGACTATGAGCCCCTCGTGGGACAACCTGATCACCTTCTAACCTCCCCAGTGCTTAGAACAGTGCTTTGCACATAATTAGTGCTTAATGAAATGCCATCATTAAAAGCTAAGTAGGTTTTAATCTTAAAATATTGTGAGCAGCAATGGATCTGCATAATGAAGTATTTGGGTAAACCAAATGGACCTTTTGTTACGTTGGATAACGATACAGTTCTTTGATTCTGCGATGATGAGGAAAAGAAAAAGATGAGGAATGCACCCTGCCCATCAGCGCTAAATGTTTGCTTAGCTCCACAGTCCTTTGAAATGTCACCTTACGAGGCAGATGAGTGTTTGTCTAAGTCTAATGCTATAGAAAGCAGGATGTAGCAATGTCCCCCTCTTCTCCCCTTCGTCTCCCTCTCCATCCCCCCCGTCTTACCTCCTTCCCTTCCCCACAGCACCTGTATATATGTATATCGGTTTGTACATATTTATTACTCTATTTATTTATTTTACTTGTACATATCTATTCTATTTATTTTATTTTGTTAATATGTTTAGTTTTGTTCTCTGTCTCTCCCTTCTAGACTGTGAGCCCACTGTTGGGTAGGGACTGTCTCTATATGTTGCCAACTTGTATTTCCCAAGCGCTTAGTACAGTGCTCTGTGCACAGTAAGTGCTCAATAAATATGATTGATTGATTGATTGAGAAGAATAAGCACTGAGGAGTATGGAAGGACCAATACAACTTATCTAGGCCTCAGTTGCCTTATCTATAAAATGGAGGTTAAATCTTCCTTTCTGACTTACCCTGGGAGCTCCATGTGGGACAGGGATTGTGTCCAACCTGATTATCTCCTGTCTACACCAGCACTGAGAACAGTGCACATAACAAACACCATAAAAAAGGACCAGTTTGCATTTGGTTGTTCAAATTGAATTTTGGGGGATCAATATTTGATATAAAGTATGTGCAATGAAAGTACTCTCTGAGGTGTTTCAAGGCCAGCCAATTGGGCTCTATTTCTAGATCAGATACTGGAAATATGATCAGTGTCGGGCTCGATCCAGGGAAAGGTGTTGTAGATTTTGTGTTGGATTCTGTCTAGGGGAGAACTGGGCACAGACTAGAAAAGCTGTGATGTGGGAGGGAGGCCTCCCCAATGCTCACCTTGTACCACGACAAGGCACAAAGTGTGGATGCTCAGAACACCAAAAATGTCCTCTACCACAGCAGAGTGGAACAATATCTGCCAGAGTGGGGAATGTCCTCAATATATCAATATATCTTGCATTAGTGGAAGCAGCGTGGTGTAATGAATACAGCACAGGCCTGGGAATCAAAAGGACCTGGGTTCTGATCCTGGCACAGATACTCTTCTGCTGTATGACCTTGAGCAAGTCACTTCACTTCTCTGTGCCTCAGTTCCCTCATCGGTAAAATGAGGATTAAGATCGTGAGTCCCATATGGGACAGGGACTGTGTCCAACCTCATTAGCTTGTATCCACCCCAGTGCCTTGTTCAGGGCCTGGCACATAGTAAGCGCTTAACAAATGCCACAGTTATTATTATTATTTTTGCACTGAAGAGTGAAGCAAAGAGAAAAGAGGGAGTGCTGCAAACACAAATAGCCAGGGAAACATTTGGGTTTAGTTACTGCCCAGGGTTACTACCTTCCACATAGCAACTTTAACATGGCCTAATTAATTTAATTAACGATGGCATTTATTAAGAGCTTACTATGTGCAAAGCACTGTTCTAAGCACTGGGGAGGTTACAAGGTGATCAGGTTGTCCCACAGGGGGCTCACAGTCTTCATCCCCATTTTACAGATGAGGTAACTGAGGCCCAGAGAAGTTAAGTGACTTGCCCAAAGTCACACAGTTGACAGTTGGTGGAGCCGGGATTTGAACCCATGATCTCTGACTCCAAAGCCCGGGCTCCTTCCACTGGGCCACGCTGCAGAGTACAAGCCTGGGAGTCAGAGGATCTGGGTTCTAATCCTGCCTCTATCACTTGTCTGCTGTGTGCCCTTGGGTAAGTCACTTAACTTCTCTGTGCTGCAATCTTATCTGTAAAATGATTCATTATATGTCCTCCCTCCAACTTAGAGGGTGAGTCTCACACCGGACAGGGACTGTTTCTGGTTTGATTGATCTCCCCCATCTTTTAGTATAGTGCTTGCTACATAGTAAACAATTAACGCCATAATTATTTTTATATTTGAAAATAGCTATGACTGGATAATAATAATAACAATAATAATGGTATTTATTAAGCGTTAAGCACTTGGGGGGATGCAAGGTGATAAAGTTGTCCCACATTGGGCTCACAGTCTTAATCCCCATTTTATAGATGAGGTAATTGAGGCAAAGAGAAGTTAAGTGACTTTACCAAAGACACACAGCTGACAAGTGGTGGAGCGGGGATTAGAATCCATGACCTTTGACTCCCAAGACTGTGTTCTTTCCACTGAGCCACGCTACTTCTCTAATAGGAGGATTATGAGGTACTATGGATGAAAGAAGATACTTATCATTAAAGGTGACAAAATGCTAGTCTTAGATTAGGAAACATTGAAGGGGCAAACTGCTAAACACTTTTCTATTTCTAGAATCAGGTAATAATGATAATACTGATAATAATCATAACTGTAGTATTTTTTAAGCACTTACTATGTGCCAGGCACCTTACTGAGTGCCAGGGGAGGTACAAGGTAATTGGGTGGGACCCAGTCCCTGCACATAGGGCTCACAGTCTTAATCCCTATTTTACAGATGAGGTAACTGAGGCCCAGAGAAGTGAAGTGATTTGCCCAAGGGCACAGAGCAGACAAGAGTCAGGGTTAGAACCCAGGTCCTTCTGATTCCCAGACCGAAGTGTTATCCACGAGGCCAAACTGCTTTTCTAAAATCTGGTCAAGAATATGCAACTTAAATGAAGAATAGTAGGGAAAATAATATTAGTCTAGAGTCTCAGAACTTACGAACACCCAGGAAATAAGCAAACATAAAACATAATTATGCAACTGAAAGTGACTTCCAGGTATTTCCAACTTAATCATAAGGATCTGTAGGGTTCTTCTGTCCACACTGACTCAATAATGAAACTACTGATTCAAGGGAGTCATCAATCCCCTTGATAGATACAGTGGATAGATACATCAATCTATCATGTAACAGTTCTAAGTCAATGTAAGTTGAATGGGCAGAGGTAGAATGGATTTTTAAATTCATTTTCTTCTATTGTGGAAGTATTAATACTCAGAAAATTTCACAAAATTTTTAATTTTTAAAAATAATTCTTGGAACCCTTACAAAACACAATATCTGAAGGATAGAAAATAAAGTTAAATTGGGTAAAATCTTTCAATTACATAATCACTTGCCTGTGGATTCATTCCAAAAATGTATTAAATGAAAAAGCATTTCCTTAGGTAATTGGTATGCATGGTCAATGCTGCTTATCTCTTTTACGGGTATGATTGCTCCTCTCACTCCAAAATAAAATCCTCCTGCCAGAAAATGGGCTCGGTTTACATTTTTAGGAGCTGGAGTCTTTCATTTAAGCCAAGTTGCCTTAACATTCCTATTATGCCAAAAGGAAACTGGGATGTAAAACATTTGTTAGCAAATCCCAGAAAAGAGTGATCTTACTAAATAGATACTTCATGTGCTGATGTTATTATATGTGACTCATAACTGTGAAAGATAAAATTAATTCTGAATATTCAAAAAAATGGAAAAAAGAAACTTGATTCATACCCAACTTGGAAAATGGTGATAATTCATTCAACTGTTAACATGGGTACTATATTGTGAGCAGAACATTAAGTTCTGCATTTGATTACCTAAAAAGCTTCAATCCCTGCCTTCAAGGGGCTTGCTTCTAAAATCTCTTCAAATGTTTTCAGATTTTCTGCCTGAACAGCTTTTTCTAGTAACCAATTCCATATCATGGAAACCCATTATTTTTCTTAATTTATTATGTTGAAGCTTCAGTAATTATGCGCTAATTGCAGTGGTGTAGGATTTGTTTGGTAAATGACAATTCTCTCTCCTCTGTTCTCAACCTGCGTGGTTTTATATACTTCTCTTCCTCTCTTAGATATTAACCTGCCTTAATCACTTAATCATTTCAGTGTCTGCAATGAAAACTGATTATATTTTGAATATAGAGAAGCCAGTCTTTCTCAACAGTCAAGCTAACTTTATCTTCTAGTCTCCAGAAAAAAAAAACAACAACAAAACATTCGTTTACAAGTTCAAACAAGGTTAAATTCAGAATTGGTTCATGTTTTGAACTTGCAATGTGGACCCTCTCAAATCTATGGGCAATGTTATGACCTGTGCTTAATTTGAAAATTATATTTTTTCTTTATACCACTGTATTACCATTCGCAAAGGAATGGAGAAGAAGTGTTTAGAATTCATTTCACTTAGGACTTTACATAAATCTTCAACACGTTTAAAACGATAAAATCATAGCTGAAAAGGCTATTCGGTAAGGCATCCTTTCTTCTTTAAGGAAAGTGTAATGCAAAGCTAAGCATGGTTGGATACTGATGGCTTTTGAAGAAATATTAAAGAAAAATAGAGCTCTATTTGAAGCACTTGATTTCTCCCCACTATCAAATATAGTCTGATTGAAAGAACAGAATCTAATGTACAAAAATACATTAGAATGTTTTTGACTGTAATAATAGTATGTGCTTCAGTGACTTCATATTTCTCTAAATGACTGTTATCTGGAAACATCCAAATATTCCTTGCCCAACTGCTTGGTTTATATAGCCTGGAATCATTCTTAAAATGAATTAAAACCATATGGTAGCACTTCCAAATGAATTTTTTCAACACCAACCCATTCAAATAAACTACTTATAAATGCTCTCTCTAGTTTAATATGTAAAAAACAAACTCTGTGAAAGTAGAGTGAGGTCATTTCTAAAGAGGAGGGATTCTCAAACTAGTTCACTCTTTAACTCTTTCTCAGACACCAAAATACACCCCTTCTAGACTGTAATCCCGTTGGGTAGGGACTGTCTCCGTTGCCGAATTGTACTTTCTAAGCGCTTAATATAGTGCTCTGCACACAGTAAGCACTCAATAAATACGATTGAATAAATAAATGAATGAATGACAGGATTTTCAAATTATGGAGAATAGAGGAATTTATTTGCATCCCAAGAAGCAGCGTGGTCTAGCAGAGCACAGGCTCGGGAGTCAGAGGGCCTGATCCCAGCTCTGCCTCTTGTCTTTCATTCATTCAATCGTATTTATTAAGCGCTTAATGTGTGTAGAGCACTGTATTAAGCACTTGAGAAGTACAAATTGGCAACGTATAGAGACGGTCCCTACCCAACAACGGCCTCACAGTCTAGAAGGGGGAGACAGACAACAGAACAAAACAAGGAGACAGGTATCAATACTATCAGAATAAATAGAATTATAGGTATATATACATCAATCCACAGAGAATATACACACATAGAAAAATAGAATTATAGCTATATACACATCAATACATACAGATACACATAGCTATCTACACATTGTCTGCTGTGTGACCTTGGACACGTCACTATCTGTGCTTCAGTTGTCTCATCTGTCTTCTCAACACAACACCCAAGGCCTCTATTCCCAACATGCCTTTTAGACTGTGAGCCCACTATTGGGTAGGGATTGTCTCTATATGTTGCCAACTTGTGCTTCCCAAGCGCTTAGTACAGTGCTCTGCACACAGTAAGTGCTCAATAAATGCAATTGATGATGATGTGGGGCCGTGAGTTATTTAAGCAGTTAACATGATGCTGCTACAAATTCAAGAAATTTGGAAACTTTTATTGTGAGTGGGCTCTCAATGACTGATGTGGCAGTACCGCATCAGGGAAGCAGCGTGGCTCAGTGGAAAGAGCCCGGGCTTTGGAGTCAGAGGTCATCGGTTCAAATCCCGGCTCTCTCTCTTGTTAGCTGTGTGACTTTGGGCAAGTCACTTCACTTCTCTGTGCCTCAGTTACCACATCTGTAAAATGGGGATTAAGACTGTGAGCCCCACGTGGGACAACCTGATCACCTTGTAAACTCCCCAGCGTTAAGAACAGTGCTTTGCACGTAGTAAGAGCTTAATAAATGCCATTATTATTATTATTACCCTTAGATCCTACATATCCCCCTCAATGCCAGACTTAGACTCAACTTTTCCCACAAGGATGTTTCAGATTTATATTATTTTGTCTTTCCTAATCTGTCTGTCACCAAGCCCACCCCTATATTATTTTTTGATTTTAAGATCCTAAAATAATGTTATTAATAATAACAATGTCTGGGCTTTAAATTATACTTGGAAAAGCGGCAGGGAAGGATGGGGAAGGCAGAGGAAGGAGCAGCTGAGCAAGTGTTTCTCTGCTTCTGATGAAGGAAACACAAAATCAGGCAAGAGAGAAGGTGTAGTGTAAATCAGCATATAGTTTTCACGTCTTCCATTTCCAACCGATCCATTTCACCTCCCTGCTGAGGCCCTAATGAAACGGAGAACTCAGCCTGCAAGTTTCTGATTGGAAAACTGCAGAATGGAAGTAGAGTGAGAGAAATTAGGAACAGGGAGGGAATTGGCTTCTCTGCAACAATTGGACAAAATGTTTGGTGTGGTATACTTGAGATCCTGGGTCAGACCACTAATTAACTGCATGATATATCTCTGGATAGTAATAATGATGATGATAATGACAATAATTGTGGCATTTGTTAAATGTTTAGTATGTGTTTAGTGCTGGGGTAAATACAAGATAATTGAGTGAGTCACAGGCCCATTATCCCACAGCCCTCTTACTCTATGAGAAAGAGAGCAGGAATTTGCTTAATCCCCATTTTATAGATGAGGAAATCGAGGCACAGAGAACTAAAGTGACTTGTCCAAGGTCACACAGCAGGCAAGGGGCAAATGCAGGATTAAAATCCAGGTTCCCCGATTTTCAGATTCATTCATAGGGTCTCAGTTGGTGGCTCATTGGAAAGAGCACGGGCTTTGGAGTCAGAGGTTATGGGTTCAAATCCCAGCTCCTCCAATTGTCAGCTGTGTGACTTTGAGAAAGTCACTTCACTTCTCTGGGCCTCAGTTACCTTCATCTGTAAAATGGGGATTAAGACTGTGAACCCCAAGTGGGACAACCTGATCCCCTTGTATCCTCCCCAGTGCTTAGAACAGTGCTTTGCATATAGTAAGCACTTAACAAATGCCATTATTATTATTATTATTATTCAATCGTATTTATTGAGCACTTACTGTGTGAAGAGCACTGTACTAAGCGCTTGGAAAATACAATTTGGCAACAGAGATAATCACTCCCCAACAACGGCCACAGAGTCTGTGCTCTTTTCACTAGGCTGTGCTGCTTTTCAAGTATTGTGGTTGTTTGGAGCTGGAACTGCAGCTGTAATATATTTCAGTGGGCAAGGTAGTAAAAACTAATTTATTTTCATTTGGATCACCTAAATGTGTTTACAATACCTTCCCCAGGTGGAGAATTCAAATATAAATGAATGGAGCCATCGAAAAGGGGGTGTTCCTAACACATAATACATCCTATACCTTAAACTCAAATCTCTTTTTAATTTGGGGGAAACTTAAATACTCAACCAACTGTATTTATTGAGCACTTATTATGTGTGGAGCACTATATTAAGTGTTTGGGAAAGTTCAATACAACAGAGTTGGTAGACGTGTTCCCCGCCCACAAGGAGTTTACAGTCTAGACGGAGAGGAGTTTACAGCCTAATGTAAATAAACAATGGATATGTTCATATGTCTCTCCCTTCATATTTTACTTCTAAATGTATCTGGATACTTGCCATGAAAAAGAAAAAATGTTTGAGAAAACCACATGCTTGGGTTTAAGCTTGAAAGCAAATTTATCACAATATTTAAACTGTTTAAAATATAACAAAGAAAATAGAGCTAGTTTTCAGTGCCCTGTTTAGTGTTTTGCACAGACAAGGTGCATAATAAATATTTGATTATTTTGCCACTATCAATCAATGGTATTTATTGAACACCTACTCTCTCCAGAGCACTGTGACAAGTGCTTGAGAGACTACAATTAAGTTAGTATGTATGATTTCTGCCCTCAAGGACTTTACAGTCTAGTGGGAGGCACTATTATCTTTTCCTCAGAGTGAGAAAGTTGGATTCCTACAGCCCAGGAAGAGAAGGCAATCCACTAAAGATTTGGGATGGGTAGTGGTCCAGGAGTATTCTTCCTCTCTAGAACCTTCAAAGGATGTTCGTAAGCAGTTTATCACAAGCTCTACAATCAATCAATCAATCAAAGGTATTTATTGACTGCTTACTATTTGGACAGCGCCGTATTAAATACTTGGGAGAGTCCAATACAACAGAATTAGCTGGCACGTTACCTGCCCATAATGAGCTTCATAACATCTGACTGATAGAATCAAACCAAATCTTACGTCTTATAGGCTCCTGATTTATAGCAAACCTGTGCACATATATATGTACATATATATATATATATATGCACAGAATAGTCTATACTAATATATATTTATATATATATATAATATAATATATTGAATTCTCCTGTGCATATATATGAAAGTCTAATCAGATTCTCCCTCAGTGCATCCAGGATGTCACTCTGGAAAAATCAGATAATAATGCAGTATTTGTTTATTCAGTTGTATTTATTGATTGCTTACTGTGTGCAGAAAACTGTTAAGCGCTTACTATATGCCAAGCACTGGGGCAAGTCCAAGGTGATCAGGTCCCTCATGGACTTAGAGAAGCAGCGTGGCTCAGTGGAAAGAGCATGAGCTTTGGAGTCAGAGGGCATGGGTTTGAATTCTGGCTCTGCCAATTGTCAGCTGTGTGACTTTGGGCAAGTCACTCAACTTCTCTGTGCCTCAGTTCCCTCATCTGTACAATGGGGATGAAGACTGTGAGCCCCCTGTGGGACAACCTGATCACCTTGTAACCTCCCCAGTGCTTAGAACAGTGCTTGGCACATAGTAAGCGCTTAATAAATGACATTATTATTATTATGGGGTTCACAGTTTCATTAGGAGGGAGAACAGCTATTGAATCTCCACATTTTGGGTAAGGGAACTGAGGTATGGAGAAGTTAAATGACTCTCCCAAGGTCATACAGCAGGTAAGTGGCAGAGCTAGTGTTAGAACACATGTCCTCTGACTCCAAAGCCCATGCCTTTTCTAGCAATCAATCAATCAATCGTATTTATTGAGCACTTACTGTGTGCAGAGCACTGTACTAAGCACTTGGGAAGTACAAGTTGGCAACATATAGAGACGGTCCCTACCCAACCGTGGGCTCACAGTCTAGAAGGGGGAGACAGAGAACAAAACAGAACATATTAACAAAATAAAATAAATAGAATAGATATGTACAAGTAAAATAAATACATAAATAGAGTAATAAATATGTACAAACATATATACATATATATAGGTGCTGTGGGGAAGGAAAGGAGGTAAGACGGGGGGGATGGAGATGGGGAGGAGGGGGAGAGGAAGGAGGAGGTTCAGTCTGGCCATGCTGCTCCCTGGTATATAGTTCAACTGGAATTTGCTGCTATTTTTCTCTGTGTTATTTATGAGTAATTCATTAGAGATGTTCCAAAGTCCACAGATATACCCCAACTTATTTTGACTCCGAGATACTGAAAGAAGGAAGGAGAATAGAGATAAGCAGGCATTCTAAAACATCCCATTGAAGGAATATGGCCTCACCCATTCATTTGTTTTAATGAGCTTAATACTCCATGTAAAATTAAGAAATGCAAACAAAATAAATAAGCCATGACTGGTAGATTTTATGGGATTCAAGGGTGATGAACCATTTGATCAAGGAAATCAAAGTTGGTAACAGGGTCAGTTAAAAAGACCTATTTTATGTGTGGATAAAGATAGCCCAATTAAGTATTTCTAATTTTTTTCCCAGTAATTTGTTTCCCTATTTAATTGATAGTGGTGTAATTACCTACAGGATACAGCTGTTAATGTGGTATTTTTCAGAAAGATTGATGACTTTATATTGAACAGCTTTGGTGAAAGTGCTTTTAAGTCTCAGACTTTTAATGAATGCAAATAAGGATCAGGATAAATAAGCCAAATTATCCCTAATTCATTGGTGGAACTCACAAATACACAGTTCTTTAAGGTTCATTTCTCATTATTCCAAATTCTGCTCCCATTATCTGTTTCTAGCATAATTTAAAAGTTCAATAAAAAGGGTTCACTGTGACTTACCTGGAAAAGAAAATTACAACCAACAGTATATATTGAATTTTTACTCTATGGAGGGCACTCTATTAAGTACTTAGGAGGGTAGAATAGAGTTGGAAGAAGATGATCTCTGCCCTCAAACTACATCTTATGAAAACTTGGTAGTTCAAGATTGACTAGTGCTACTACGCTAAAGTCCCTTCTTGATTCCTGAAGAAGGCTGTAAAATAATAATAATAATAATAATAATAATAATAATAATAATAGTTAAATTTAAGATGTTATTATGTGCCAAGCACTGTTCTAAGGAATAGATAATTTATACCCAACTCAACACCTAATAATTGGGATATTTGTTAAGCACTTACTATGTGCCAAACACTGTACTAAATTCTGGGGCAGATACAGGATAATCAGGTTGAATACATTCTGTGTCCCACACAGGGTTCAGGAGGGAGAATGGTTACTAAATTCCCATTTTACAGATGAGGTGAGGCACAGAGTAGTTATATGACTTGTCCAAGTGGGGAAATAGCGGAGTCAGAAATAGAACCCAGGTCCTCTGATTCCTAGTCCTATACTTTTTCCACTTCTCAAAAGCAAAAAAAAAAAGAAGGACTTCTCTAACATCCAACAATAAATGGGTAGAAAAGAAATTTAAGAGGCCAGCGTGGAATTTGGAAGACAGAATCTGTCAACAGTGTGGATCAAAGTGGGTAAAGTTCCACAGGGATTTCTTGGACTTCATCCTCCTATATGGCTGAGACTTGGCCTTACCTCTAATGACACATCTAGTTCCTGTTGCGATTTCATCAGAATCATTAACAACCCACACTCAACAACCAATGGACCGGACCAGATAAGCATTAATTCAACTGCATTTATTGAGTCCTTACAGTGTGCAAAGCACTGCACTAAGCACTTCGGAGAGTACACTATAACAATAGACACACTCCCTGCCCACAATGAAATTAGCAGTAACAAACCCCTGAAATGAAGTCCCTCAATAGCACTGAAACAATGCTCACAACAACAGATACAAAGAGAATTAATGACAACAGGATAGGCAGTGGCTGGAATGAGGCAAATGCAAGCCCGGAGGGCAGAAAAAACATTTTAAAGCCAAGTTGACTCCATTTCCAACATCAGTGGAGACCATGAGGAGACCACTGCAACACAGACCAGTATGGAGAGTGTAAATTGTGATCCTAAAATCCTCCTGAATGTTTGAATCTAAGGAAATAGAGGTGAAAACAGAAACGGTCCTGATGTGTTACCCTTTTGCATAACAAGGACTGGTAATTTATAAATCTATAAATCATGAGAGAGGGTGTGTCAAAAACGCATTGATCTTTAGATTCATTTCTCATTAATCCAAATTCACATATGTGCCTAGGACCTCACTGTGATGAAATGTATGGAGTAAACCTTTATTTTCAGCCATATATGTTTATGAGAAAGAATAAATACAGGCATCTCGATAAAAAGATCTTAGTTTAAAATTCTGGGTTTCCTTCTATATAATATTGCATTTCCAGAATAAAAACATTAGGTCAACACAAAGGTCCTGGGTTCTAGGATGCCAAAAGGATTCACTACCTGTACTCCCTCCTACTTATATGGTGAGCCTCACGTAGGACAGGGATTGTTTCTCCTGACTACCTGTTATTCATTCATCTAAACTCTTGGGAGAGTACAATACAACAATAAATGGACACATTCCCTGCCCACAGCAAGCTTACAGTCTAGAGGGTGGGAGACAGACATTAATATAAATAAATAAACACCTGTGGTGGGCTGGGAGAGGGGAAGGACAAAAGGAGCATGCCAGGGTGATACAGAAGGGATTGGGAGAAGAGGGCTTAGGGAAGACCTCTTGGAGGGGATGTGCCTTCAATAGGACTTTGAAGGTGAGGAGAGCTTAATACAGTGCATGGTATCATCATCATTATCATCAACAGCATTTGTTGAACACTTACTACGTACTAAGCACTTGAGAAAGTAGAATACAATAGTTGGCAGAATTGTTCCCTGTCCACAATGAGCTCATTTAACAAGAACCACAATTATTATTATTATTATTATTAAAAGAGTCGGAGGGAAAGGGGGAGATAAAGGGGTCAAGAAGGTGATGATCCCAGATCACCATACCAAGCAGGGCAAGAAATTGAGGTGGTTATAGGGCCTACCCATTCCTTCCCAGTTTCTTCATCTGTAAAATGGGGATTAATACTTTGAGCCTTGTGATTAATACTGTGGAATAGAGATGGTGTCCAACCTGAATATCTTATATCTACCCTGAGCAGTCCCTGAGCAGCATGACTCAGTGGAAAGAGCACGGGCTTGGGAGTCAGAGGTCCTGGGTTCAAATTCCGGCTTCGCCAATTGTCAGCTGTGTGACTTTGGACAATTCACTTAACTTCTCTGTGCCTCAGTGACCTCATCTGGAAAATGGGGATTAAGACTGTGAGCCCCATGTGGGACAACCTGATCACCTTGTATCCTTCCCGGCACTTAGAACAGTGATTAGCACATAGTAAGCGGTTCACAAATGCCATCATTATTATTACTATTACCCCAGTACTTAGAAAAGCGCTAAGTAAGCGCTTAATACCCTAAAAAAAAGGATGAAAGTATGAGTCCACGCCACCGCTATCCCAGAGTAGCCTTGCCTACTATTTCATTCATTCAATTGTATTTATTGCGTGCTTACTGTGCACAGAGCACTGTTTTCCCGCTGCTCTGGCCTCCACAGACCATTTCAACCAATGTCATGCTTTTGATGGTATTAGATCGTGAGGCGCTTGAGGGACAATTTCCATATTTAATTCCCATCCGTGCACTCTTCAAAGCACTTAGCAGAGTGCTGTGCACACAGTCAACACTTAATACTGTAACTACTACTACCCACTTCTCCCAATCCCAGGATAGCAATTCAGAACTGGGGTAAATGAGGTTTTAGAGATGACAGCAGCCCAGAGCTGAAAACAGCAGCAGTAACATATTAGATTATGTCATGATGACCTGGCATGAAATGACTGCCTCAGAGTTGCCCGGTGTGAAGCTGGCTTTTGTTCAGTTAATATGACTTAGAAGCTGCCAGGCTGAGATTTGCCATGACTAGCTTTGAACCCTTAACATTTTACTTGTTGACTGACTAAACCGTTTGACATCACCAGAACGCTTTAGCTATAATTTTAATAATCAGGTTTTAGTCTCCAGAGATGAACTTACGAGGAGCTCAGGAATTCTTTGATGATCACAGAACGAGTGCATTACTACTAATGTATTCCTCCCAATCAATGGAGCAGAATTAGGCTATAATGAGCTGAGTCTGTTCAATATATTTCATGTCGGCCCTAGTAAAAAATCTGGCAAGGAAGTTGGAATAGAGTATCCTTGGCTATATTTCTTTTGGAAAATATTTCCACCCAACAAATGCTTTCAAGAAGACATTACAGTATGCTGATAACTATCGTCTGGAAGAGAACACTAAAATAAACATACAACAGATTAGATAATGCTTTGCTGCCCAGTACTATGGATTAACAATTATCCTAGAGATCCAAATCGTAGATCAACCTGAACTAGGAAAATGCTTCAGTCAATGAAAACATTTTTCCAGAAAGTAGGATGGAAAACGGTCACTGAAATGTGTATGACACTAAACCAGGACATTTTCAGGAATCAAATTTATCTACTCTATTGCCTTGTTCTCTCCCCAATGCTGAGTACAGTGTTTTGCACACAAGTGCCCAATCAATCAATCAATCATATTTATTGAGCGCTTACTATGTGCAGAGCACTGTACTAAGCGCTTGGGAAGTACAAATTAAAAATTATTGATTAATAAAAAGTGTAGATCACGATAAAGCCTTTAATGTGATGAAGTTTAACTTCAACCTACAGCGTGGCTCAGTGGAAAGAGCCCGGGTTTTGGAATCAGTGGTCATGGGTTCAAATCTGACTCTGCCAATTGTCAGCTGTGTGACTGTGGGCAAGTCACTTCACTTCTCTGAGCTTCAGTTATCTCATCTGTAAAAAGGGGATTAAGACTATGAGCCCCCCATGGGACAACCTTATCACCTTGTAACCTCCCCAGAGCTTAGAACAATGTTTTACACATAGTAAGTGCTTAATAAATGCCATCATTATAAGTGCTTAGTACAGTGCTCTGCACACAGTAAGCGCTCAGTAAATACGATTGAATGAATGAATTGCTAGGTCCTCGAACTAGGTTGGCCATGGATGGTGTGAGAGCCAGTCAGGTTGGCCCCCACACTGGCCCTCATGGTTGGCATCCCATGGTGTCCCTCTCTCAGGGAAGTGTAAAAACATAGCCTAGCCAATAGGAGGGATTAATTGGAGAGATAATGGGGGGGTCAGGAAGTTGGTAGAGGAGGCTCATGACCATTTTGGAGCTAAGAGGTTGCTAGCTACCTGGTTGGGAGGGCGGGAGACAGGGGAGGCTCATACTGAGACCCGGGATACACACAGAGCAAAAACAGGCAAAAACTCCTCACCCTGGGCTTCAAGGCTGTCCATCACCTCGCCCCCTCCTACCTCACCTCCATTCTCTCCTTCTCCAGCCCAGCCTGCACCCTCCGCTCCTCTGCCGCTAATCTCCTCACCGTGCCTCATTCTCACCTGTCCCGCCGTCGACTCCCGGCCCACGTCCTCCCCCTGGCCTGGAATGCCCTCCCTCCCTACATCCACCAAATTAGCTCTCTTCCTCCCTTCAAGGCCCTACTGAGAGCTCACCTCCTCCAGGAGGCCTTCCCAGACTGAGCCCCCTCTTCCCCTTCTCCATCTCCCCCGCCTTACCTCCTTCCCCTCCCCACAGTACCTGTATATATGTTTGTACATATTTATTACTCTATTTTATTTGAACATGTTTATTCTAATTATTTTATTTTGTTAATATGTTTTGTTTTGTTCTCTGTCTCCCTCTTCTAGACTGTGAGCCCACTGTTGGGTAGGGACCGTCTCTATATGTTGCCAACTTGAACTTCCCTAGCGCTTAGTACAGTGCTCTGCACACAGTAAGCGCTCAATAAATACATTTGAATGAATAAGGAGGTTTCAGAGAGCATCCTGAGGGAGAGTCAGGATACCATGAAGGTTTGTGGTCCTGCAGGTAGAACTCTAGAGAAGTGATATATCTGAGGGGAAGAAAAGACACTCCGGGATCAGAAGGACTCAGAGAGGGACATACTGGAACCTGTGACTCCTGGAGAGAAGACGGGAAACACCACAGGACCAAGAGGATTAAATGTCTGTTCCCTCTACCTGTCAGACTATGAGCCCCATGTAGAACTGATGGTATTTCATCTACCCTAGTGCTTAGGAAGAATGGGGAAGGGAATGAGATGTATATGTATTAGTGTTGAATTTCATGAGAAGCAGCATGGCTCAGTGGCAAGAGCATGGGTTTTGGGGTCAGAGGTCACGGGTTCAAATCCCAGCTCTGCCACTTTTCAGCTGTGTGACTTTGGGCAGTCATTTAACTTCTCTGGGCCTCAGTTACCTCATCTGTAAAATGGGGATTAAGAATGTGAGCCCCACATGGGACACCCTGATCACCTTGTAACCTGCCCAGTGCTTAGAACAGTGCTTTGCACATAGTAAGTGCTTAATAAATGCCATCATTAGTATTATTATTATCATCTCCTTCTTGGTAGCAATTAAAAAAAATAATATAGGACCCAGGAATTGAAAGTCCTGAAGTTCTGGACCCAATCTAGTTGGATAGACCACAGGCTTGGCAGTCAGCAGGTCATGGGTTCTAATCCCAGAACCTCCACTTACCTGCAGTGTAACCTCGGGCAAGTCACTTCACTTCTCTGGCTCTCAATTACCCCATCTGTAAAATGGGGATTGAAGCTGTGAGCCTCATGTGAGACACGACTTTGTGTCCAAGCTGATTTGCTTGTACTTACCCCAGTGTTTAGTACAGTGCTTGGCACACAGTAAGTGCTTAACAAATATTGCACATAGTAACCAATACCATAATTATTATGAATTATTAGACCACATTCTCCAGCCATTTTTCCATAAAGCCAAACTGGGAAAGTGGTTATATTTGACACTGGGGGAGACAGTAATGAATTCATGTTTTTAAATTTTTTTTTCGGATAGCCTAATACTCTTTTTACCCTTCGGATGTACAAGGTCTGAGAACCTTAATTCTACCACTGAAAATCGTCTTGTCCCTGGTGTTTCCAGAATGTGCTCCTCATTGTATTTAATGCTTTGCTTTCATAATGTTGTTTTCTCTGTGCTGGAGAGTAATATCCACAGCAAAAGGTCATGACTTCAGAAGATGCGTGAAGTGAAGTGAGTGGCACAAAACAGCAGGTAGCAAAACATCGCACAATTCAGCGAACAACAAGGTCAATTACTTCATATCTACTTGTGGTTCGGCACAGCTGGAGTGAAAAAAAAACATAATGCTTGACTGACATTCTGCAGCAGTTTAATGCGGAATAATAATGGAGCTGAAATCATCAGTTTATGGAGGAAAAAATGTCAGTCTGACTAGGCAAACACAGAAAATAGAAGCAAGTTGTCTGTCAAAAAGAGAAGAGTTGAAAAAAACGCATTAGCAACATGAGGATAGAATACAAAGAGGTGCTCCTTTTCTCTGTACTTCCATTTCATCCATTTTAAAATGGGGATTAAATACCTGTTCTTCCCCCTACTTAGACAGTGAGCCCCATGCAGGGCAGGGATTGTGTCCAAACTAATTAACTTGTATCTATGCAGCACCTGGAGCAGAGTTTGACACATAGTAAGCAGCGTACCATAAAAAGTGCTTAGTATAGTTCTCTGTACACAGTAAGCACTCAAAAATACCATCGATTGATTGATTTCCTCAAAGAGCTCTTGTACTCCCATATGCTCTAACTACAATCTCCATACAAGTGACTCCCAATACATCATACTAATTCCTACTTCTCACCTCCACTGTCATCTCATAATTCCTCTTTATTCCAGGACATGTAGAACTAAATGGGTGACCTGCTGTCAATTCAAGCTCAATATGCCCCAAATTCAATTCATCTTACTTCCTCCTCTCCTCAACTCTCCCATCACAGTTGACATACCACCATCCATTTCCAGTTAAGTCTGCAACCTTGGCATTATCCTTGACTCCACCCTCCAGTTCAATTCCCATATTCAGTGTACTATTACTATTATTATGGTATTTGTTAAGTACTTACTGTTATATCTGCTGGGGTGGTTGCAAGTTAATCATGTCTGCCTCACACAGGGCTCATTGTCTAAGTAGAAAGAAGAATAGGCTAATTGAATATGCATGGTACAGATGAGAAAACTGAGGCACAGTGAGGTTGTCACACAGCAGTCAACAGGCAAAAACAAATTTGAACCCAGGTCCCTGTTCTTCCTCCATGTCACGATGCTCTTTTACCTTGTTGGTTTTTCTTTTTTTTTCTCCATGGCATTTCTAGATTGTGGCCCTTCCTCTCCATCCAAAAGGCCAACTCCTCATCAGCCTTTTCAGAGGTCTCTCTCACTTCACTCTCTCCCAACTCCAGTCCATACTTCACTCAGCTGCTTCAATCATTTTTTGAAAAGATGTTCAGCGCATCAAGCAGACATTTCTGACCATTGGATCTGTCAGTTAATGGCATTCACTGAGCACTTACTGTGTGCGGAGCACTGTATTAGTTCTCTCTCCCCTACTTATCCTTCTCTTCTCCCACTTCAATGGAACTTTGCATTCTTTTCAAATTAGCTTACTCACTGTGCTCTCCTTGTGCCTCTTCTATCTCTGAATTCTTGGTCACACCCTACTTCCTACTTCATATCCATCAGATAATGGCACTTCCCATCACCAGAACCCTTCTGAGATCATATCTCCTTTAAGGGGTCTTCCCTGATTAATTTCAACTCTCTCCCAGTATTTATAAATCAATCAGTGATATTTACTGAACACTTCCTGTGTGTTCAGCGCTCCACTCAGTGTGTGGAAGAGAACAACAGAGTTGCTAGATATGTTCCCTGCACAAAATGAGCTTACAGGCAAGAAGGCGAAGCACTTTGCCTCAACCACACAATAATAATAATAATGATGCTATTTGTTAAGTGCTTACTATGTGCAAAGCACTGTTGGGATACAAGGTTATCAGGTTGTCCCACAGGGGGCTCCCATTCAATCCCCATTTTACAGATGAGGGAACTGAGGCCCAGAGAAGTTAAATGACTTGCCCAAAGTCACACAGCTGACAACTGGCAGAGCTGGGATTTGAATCCTGACCTCTGACTCCAAAGCCCGGACTCTTTCCACTGAGCCATGCTGCTTCTCTGTCATTTACTTATTCATTCAATCATATTTATTGAGCACTTATTGTGTGTAGAGCGCTGTACTAAGCGCTTGAGAAGTACAAGTCGGCAATATATAGAGATGGTACATACACAGCCATGGGCTCACAGTCTAGAACGGGGAGACAGACGACAAAACAAAATGTGCTCACAACCATCTGTGGCACTTTTCTTAATACCCTGTTATTTCAGCTTTCACCCACATAACGATTTTCACTTTTACTCCTAAATATACATTATTTTACTACTCTCTTCCAGGCTCATCAGTTTCTCAAAGTCAGGGAAAGTGTCTTCTAACTCTACTGCACCCTAGAACCCCTTCGTAAAGTGCTAGGCAAACAGTAGGGCTTAATATATACTATATATAGTGTATATGTAGTAGTATAGTACTACTCTACATACTATACTATATACTACTATACATACTGATTGATTGCTGTGGGCAGGACCAGGGTCTTATAAAGTGAATTTGACCAACACATCTCAGGTCTTACCAACGTATTTTCTTTTAGTGTGATATCATCCATTCAGGGGATACAATTGGTTTCATAAACTAACCTTGTGTGGTAGGAACTGAGAAAAAACTGTCATTTTCCAAGGAATCAAAGGGAAAGATATGAATGATGATGTACATTGAATACAGGAAAAATTACTTATGGGCCAGGGATAAGTATTTTCATATGTGAATTTTATACATTTCCTCACAGTTTTTTCTTTTTATGGAAATCAAGTGACTTCTGCAGTTAACAGATGGACCAAGGTTTCAAATTTCTGACTTCCAGTCCCATATTCTAATGATATTCTCTTTTAAATGAATGTTAAAACATCTCCTCGGCAGAGCTATGCAGGTAAAATTGCATCTCCCCAAACAAGGATTACTTGCTCCTTCCTGAAAATCGTGGTTTCTCTCTCAAACAGTGATTGACGGCGAAGCATTTCCAGATTCCATTTGGGAGGAAAAGCTAGGTCTGGAAGATGTACATTTTACAGATTTCTTTATTTGTGGAAGAAAAGCGACGGAACAAATCCTTCAAAACAAACTCTTTAGAGGTCCAACTCTGATGAACAAAGCACTGTACGCTCACTTGTTGACACCATAATAGAGGAAATCAATCACACACGACAGTCCAGTCTAGCGTTCTCCCTTGCACCTGATCTAGGCTCCAGGAGGCTGCAACGAGCCAGGCTGGAGCAGTTTGAACGGATCAGCACCGAAATCATTTGCCACACCAGCTTGCTTCTTTACAACCTGTCAAACTCCTACCCCATTACAATCAATGAGGGCTGTGCGGTTGTTCAGGCCTTTATAATCAGACGCCTCCACTCCATCTTTCTCTCTCCATCCACCCCTCTAGCCGCTATCTGTAGGAACTTCACGAGACTGCAGAGCTGCAAATGATTGAAGAGTGTTGCCGACGGCCACTGCTCCAAGCTCTATCAAGCTCCAAAGAGGCAGACCACAGCAGGCTCTGTCCGCTTCAGCTCTTAGCGGCAGCCAGCCATTTGCTGAGCAGAAATGAATGAACATTGGGGATTTGCGCTTGTCAGAAACACAGCTTTTGATTTTTGAACCCATTAACAATTACACTTTGTTCAGGGCTGGAACAGGCAAGAGCAAATAGACTTTTGCCCTCCCTTCGCTTGCTTTTATTAGCGCATAAACCAGCCTTGTGGAGAAGTTAAAAAAATCTCTACAACCGGAAACGTACATCAGACTTTCCATCATTTTTGTAGGTTGTGACAGAGGTGATGGGTACCCTGGAATGGTATGGAATCCTATTCTCTGTTTTTGCCAAAACCTTTTAATAATAATAATGGGATTTGTTAACTATGTGCCAGGCACTGTTCTAAGCGCTGGGGGGGAATACAAGGTGATCAGGTGGTCCCACGTGGAGCTCACAATCTTCATCCCCATTTTACAGATGAGGTAACTGGGGCCCAGAGAAGTGAAGTGACTTGCCCAAGGTCACACAGCAGACAAGTGGTGGAGGCGGAATTAGAACCCATGACCAGGCCCTGCTTCTATCCTCTACGCCATGCTGCTTCCCATATTCATTGCCTAGAGCCCTATTTTGAGTTTCTAGTAAAAAACTTCCTTGAAGGCCTGGCATCAATGGTGAACTGTAGTAATAATAAACACAGTAGTGGTAGTAAGGGAAGCAGCGTGGCTCAGTGGAAAGAGCCCGGGTTTTGGAGTCAGAGGTCAGGGGTTCAAATCCCGGCTCTGCCACTTTTCAGCTGTGTGACTTTGGGCAAGTCACTTAACTTCTCTGTGCCTCAGTTACCTTATCTGTAAAATGGGGATTAAGACTGTAAGCCCCCTGCGGGACCACCCGATCACCTTGTAACCTCCCTGGTGCTTAGAACAGTGCTTTGCACATAGTAAGCGCTTAATAAATGCCATCATTATTATTATTAGTAGTAGTAGTACTACTAGTAGCAGTAGTAATGGTGGCATTCATTGGGCTTCCACTTGTTTAAGTGCACTGTCCTAGTCCTGTGACTTGCCTTATTCATTCATTTATTCAATCGTATTTATTGAAATAAATTTATTTATTATTTATTGAAATAAATAATAAATTTATTTATTTATTTTTTATTTTATTTATTTATTTATTTTACTTGTACATATCTATTCTATTTATTTTATTTTGTTAGTATGTTTGGTTTTGTTCTCTGTCTCCCCCTTTTAGACTGTGAGCCCACTGTTGGGTAGGGACTGTCTCTATATGTTGCCAACTTGTACTTCCCAAGCGCTTAGTACAGTGCTCTGCACACAGTATGCGCTCAATAAATACGATTGACTGATTGATTGAGTGCTTACTGTGTGCAGAACACTGTACTAAGCACTTGGGAAGTACAAGTCGGCTACATATAGAGACAGTCCTTACCCAACAACGGGCTCACAGTCTACTGTGTGCAGAACACTGTATTAAGCACTTGGAAAGTATAAGTTGGCAAAATATAGAAACGGTTCCTACCCAACAACAGGCTCACAGTCTAGAAGGGGGAGACAGACAACAAAACAAAACACGTGGACAGGCGTCAAGTCATCAGAATAAATAGAAGTAAAGCTAGAGGCACATCATTAACAAAATCAATAGAATAGTAAATACGTACAAGTAAAATAGAGTAATAAATCTGTACAAACATATATACAGGTGCTGTGGGGAGGGGAAGGAGGTAGGGTTAGGGGGATGGGGAGGAGGAGAGGAAAAAGGGGGCTCAGTCTGCAGAGCCTTATGCTCTCGAGTCATCCCCAATCCATAGCGACATCATGGAAACATCGCTCCCGAAACGCCCCACTTCCATCTGCAATTGTACTGGTAATGGATCCGTACAGTTTTCATGGTAAAAATACGGAAGCGTTTAACCATTGCCTCCTTCTGCGCAGTAAACTTGAGTCTCCACCCTCGACGTCTGTCCCTCACCGCTGCTGCCTGCACAGGGGAGCCTTGACTTGTAGCAGATTGCCTTCCAGTCGCTAGCCACCGGTCAAGCTAGGAATGGAATGGGTAGACCTCTGCTTGACTCTCCCTCCCGTAGCCGAGACCGGTAGAGTCCTGGAAATTCACCTACCTCAGAGGGTGTCCTAGACACTGGGATAGAATGAAATGATAGATTTCCAGGAGCGTACATTCTAATGCAGGGATCAATCCTTGGCCAATGTAGTGTCCTGTGTATTAGCGATGCTGGGGAAGAATTCACCCAGGTCTGGAGAAAATCAGGTTCTTGAGCCCTATGGTGTAGATATTGCAGTGGTATAGACACCCCCCCCCACCAGAATGTAGACAGTAGAGACACCACCTCCAAAATCTTCATCATCATCAATCGTATTTATTGAGTGCTTACTATGTGCAGAGCACTGTACTAAGCGCTTGGGAAGTACAAATTGGCAACATATAGAGACAGTCCCTACCCAACAGTGGGCTCACAGTCTAAAAGGGGGAGACAGAGAACAAAACCAAACATACTAACAAAATAAAATAAATAGAATAGATATGTACAAATAAAATAAATAGAGTAAAAAATATGTACAAACATATATACATATATACAGGTGCTGTGGGGAAGGGAAGGAGGTAAGATGGGGGGATGGAGAGGGGGACGAGGGGGAGAGGAAGGAAGGGGCTCAGTATGGGAAGGCCTCCTGGAGGAGGTGAGCTCTCAGCAGGGCCTTGAAGGGAGGAAGAGAGCTAGCTTGGCGGATGGGCTGAAAATCTTCTTCAGCCCGGGTGACACCTTTAGTCAAAAGACAGCCAGGGGAGGCAGGAAGCAGTCGTGTCAGCAGTACAGAGCCTTCAGTAACCCCAGGACCTCCAATGACCCCTCCCAAATCTCCAGTGAACCCAGGACTTCCACTTCCTTATCAAAATTCCAGCCTGGGCCAAACTGGTCTGTAAGGATGAGGTGATGGAGGTGATTTCAGTGGCTCCAGAGTCACCTTCCAGGACCATAAGCTGGTATTCCCTCCTCTCAAGAATGTGAGTGGTCTCAGGAAGGGGTGGGAGCAGCATTGGTACACATAAATAATAATAATAATAATGGCATTTATTAAGCACTTACTATGTGCAAAGCACTGTTCTAAGCGCTGGGGAGGTTACAAGGTGATCAGGTTGTCCCACGTGGGGCTGACAGTCTTCATCCCCATTTTGCAGATGAGGTAACTGAGGCCCAGAGAAGTGAAGTGACTTGCCCAAAGTCACACAGCTGACAACTGGTGGAGCTGGGATTCGAACCCATGACCTCTGACTCCAAAGCCCGGGCTCTTTCCACTGATCCATGCTGCTTCCCGTAAAGCTGGGACTCTCTTCTAGACTATAAGCTCACTGTGGGCAGTTGACTGATTTCAGGAACTGCTGCTATTATCCCAGCTTTCTATGAAAGCTCCTACGAACTCTGAGTTCATATCCTTCTAACTCCGCATTATTCCTCAACAACCACGAACATTAATATAGTTGACAGAGTTTTTGCCGGGATTTTAAGATATGAAATGGGCAATTCATTTTGTTTAAGATGTTTTCTTCTTTTCATCTGTGATTCATGTGATTCCATTCATTTGGGGGTAGTATGTTGAAATGAGGACGGTTTCCTCAAAAGTACCCCTTAATCCAGACCAGAGGCAAGATAACTGATCTGCCATGAGAAGCTTTTTGAACATAACTGCTGAATTGTGTTGGAAACATATTTTTAAAAAAATATGAGAAGAAGAGCACAGACCTGGGTGTCAGAAGGTCCTGGGTTCTAATCCCTGTTCTGCCACTTGTCTGCTGTGTGACCTTGGGCAAGTCACTTCTCTGTGCCTCAGTTGCCTCATCTGTAAAATGGGGATTGGAGACGGTGAGCCCCACATGGGACTGGGACTTTATCCAACCCGACTTGCTCATATCTATCCCAGCACATAGGACAGAGCCTGGCACACAGTAAGTGCTTAACAAATACCATAATAATAATAATTATTATTACTTCACTTATCTGGACCTCAGTTACCTCATCTGTAAAATGGGGATTGACTGTGAACCACAAGTGGGACAGAGACTGCATCCAACCTGATTACCTTCTCTCCATCCCAGTGCTTAGAACAGTGCTTGGCACATAGGAAGTGCTTAACAAATACCACCATTATTATTAGTAGTTGTAGTAATATGTAATAATAATAACAATGATGATGATGATGGTATTTGTTATGCACTTACTATGTGCAAAGCACTGTTCTAAGCACTGGGGAGGATGCAAGGTGATTATGTTGTCCCAAGTGGGGCTCACAGTCATAATCCCCATTTTACAGATGAGGTAATCGAGGCACAGAGAAGTTAAGTGACTCACCCAAAGTCACACAGCTGACAAGCGGCAGAGCTGGGATTAGAACCCATGATCTCTGACTCCCAAGCCCGGGCTCTTTCCACTGAGCCACACTGCTTCCATGTGCAATGAGAAATATTTTCCTGCTGGGATGATGTCTGAGAACTCTATTGGTCTCATTCTAGCCAGTCACTTCACTTCCCTGGGTCTCAATTACTTCATCTGTAAAATGGGGATTAAGACTGTGATCCCCATGTGAGACAGGGACTGTGTCCAACCTGCTTAGCTCGTATATATCCCAGTGCTTAGAACAGTGATTTACACACAGTGAGCACTTAACAAATGTCATCATTGCAACACAAGCTGGATTCTTGACAAAAGTCAAGATACCAGAAAATGCTGCCGTCTCAGCAAGGACAATTAAGTGCAAAGACCACAGGGCAGGTAATCAGAGGACCTGGGTTCTAATCTCAGCTCTGCCACTTAATAATAATAATAAAGATGGCATTTATTAAGCACTTACTATTTGCAAAGCACTGTTCTAAGCACTGGGGAGGTTACAAGATCAGGTTGTCCCATGGGGGGCTCACAGTCCTAATCCCCATTTTACAGATGGGGGAACTGAGGTCCAGAGAAGTTAAGTGACTTGCCCAAAGTCACACAGCTGACAATTGGTGGAGTCGGGATTCAAACCCATGATCCCGACTCCAAAGCCCATGCTCTGTCTACTGAGCCACACTGCTTCTCTACACTTGCCTGCTGTGAACCTAGGACAAATCTGTGCTACAGTTTTCTCATCTGTAGAAAAGTGATTAAATGCTTGCTTTCCCAGCCCCATGTGGGACGAGGACCGTGACTGACCTGATTATTTTGTATCCACCTCAGCACTCAGAAAAGTGCTCAGAACATAGTAAGTTCTTAATGCCATAATAATAGTTACAATTATTATTAATAATTATTATTTTCCATAGGTTATACCTTCTGCCTTAGGGACCTTAATAGGAATGATGGCTTGAAACCCAAAGGGAAAGAAAATCAGTGTAAGATACAATCGAAATTTGCCAATTACTTATTCCTTTCTGAAGCAAGGGACTGCCTTTTTCATCAGAACAATTTAAACAGCACTCTATGGAAGGATATGTGAAAGATAATAGTGCTGGTTTTAGTGGTAGATGGGCTCCTCTACTTGAAGACCTGGGCCTTGAAATATTTGAACAGACAAGTTTAAGTCTATGTTTTTTTCACTGCTTTGATTGTAGGTGGTAGCCAGCTGCTAGGATGGTAAATCACCTTTAGTGGCTGTGATAGTGATATTCTGCATCTGTGAATCAATGCTCTACTGCACTGGCAAACTTACAGAAACACCTGCTATCGATGCCATTTTCTTCGTCCCATAAAAACTGCTTTACAAGATAAGATCCTCCAACTCCCATCATCCTCCCCTCAGCTTCCAACCCTTCTAGAGGGATTCTTTTCTCAATAGGTCTTTAAGTCTGCATCATTTGAATTTGTCTCTGAAATGACACCTATTTCCTCCACTCTCCTGAAGTGCCAAGAGCGTTAACTTTTTAATACTTTCAATGGCACTGAACATGTGAAGATGAAGTAAAATTGTGCTCTGTTGGTTGACATAGGGGCCAACTTTCACAGAACACAAGACCCTGAGAAGAGGAGACTGTTCAGAGAGAGTGAATCCTTTACTGGGCCTCAGTTGTCCAGACAATGATGATAGTACTTAATGTTGTGATGCTTTTATTCATGATCCACTGATCAATCATATTTTCAATCAATTGTATTTATAAGCAATCGCACTTGCTGGTTATATCCAGATAATTTCTCTTGGCAGTCTCTGGCACCAGATGTCTCCCGGAAACAACCCCCAAAGTGGCCATTTCAGCTGTGATAGAGGGGCAGTAGCTAAGGAGGATGTGTTTTCTCTACTCCATTTCCACCTGTTGCTGCTGAGT